>NC_083470.1:12145000-12252500 GCF_030014155.1 Tachysurus vachellii
AACACATATGCACACCCCCAATCCCTCTCTTTTAATACATCTGTATACTGTTCATCATACTCTTTGCATCCATGATGGTAATGAATAACTGCCAATGTTATTCATATTTAATGGTAGACTGCAGCATACATTCAAAGAAAAGCCATACATACCTTTGCAATGCTTCCATTCTAATATGCAAATTGTCCACAGCATTGTTCAACATGAGGGAGTTACAGATGAGAAGAGTGCACTCACGCTTTCTGCTATCACCACTCTTAACACTAAATCACCCATCCACTTACTCATGCTACCTTTCATCCACCTCTCTGCTGCCCCTTTGCAACAGACTAAATACAGGAAAGGCATAAGGTAGCGATGCTGCCTCAAAGTTTGAAGGGTCTCCAGTTTAATCCTAAGCTTGGGTTCATAAACAATATTTATTTTCCTACCTGTCTAAACCCCAACAAGTATATTGATCATTTTTGTGCACTCTTCAATTGAATCAATTGATGTACACAATTCAGCTAGAGTTTGTTGTGTTTCACCTGTTCTCAATAGTCCCATAGGTTTTCTATGTAATTGAGTTTGGACGATTTGAGTTTGGACGCCACAGTGTTTCATCGAACATGTCACATTGCCTTGTGCACCCTACAGGACAAGTTTTGTGTTCCTCTCGGCCATGAAGGCAACCTAAATATTCAAATCTAGCCATTCAAATCTAACAATTAACTGGAATTCCAGCTTTCTACTAAACTGCGCTCATCTAGGTGCACAAAATATTATCAGTTCCTTTCTACTGTTTTTGTTTTGCAGTCTGATCTGATCAGAAAAAAAGATGTGTTTAGAAATGTTATCTGATCAGCGATCTTTTTGTGATTAGATCTCTCACAGGTGTAAATGCAAACTGAACAGTGTGTTCATGTCTGGCTGGCATTAGTGAGAACACACCTGCGCACAGGATCAGTAGTAAAGTTATTCCAGAAAAACCTAGTAAAGAGGCATGAGAAGAAGTTTATTCATTTTGCACTGCAGCAATATAAATTATGTTTATTTACACATAGTAAAGGAGAAATGACAAAGATCATATTTCAGGATTTCTCTTATGGTACCTGCTCCTGCATCTACAATAACAACAACAACAACAACAACAATAATAATAATAATAATAATAATAATAATAATAATATAGACAAAAAGATTAAGATTAAACTGACTTTAAAAATGAATATTTTGAATGGTTGTTGAGTTTAGGGTCCACCTTTCGAGTACTGCTGTCAAAATAAAAAAAATAAATTGAATTTTGCTTCATTGATACTGCCCTGTACTCTTCTTTTGTTTGTATAGTTATCTTTTTTCAGTATTGTAGTACTGCACACACATATTGCAAGTTTGCTTTTATGTTTTATGGAACATTTTAATGTACGATTGTGATCAACCCACATTCTTTGTTAAATAATTATTTAACTGTTATGTAGGTGTGATGTCACAAAGCACATGCTGATTAAAATCTAAAGCATCCATGAAGTTAAACACCTTCCTGCATACTGTACCTGTTACCAAATTCAGGTGAGAAACATAGATAGCAGTTTGTTCTCAAAGTCCATGAGGTAATTCAGTTTAGTCCTATTTAAATAGCACGTTTTAACAATACACTTTGTTACAAAGCTGCTGTAATACAGATATATAAAGTATTAAATCAAATATGAAATGTATACCTAATGAGCAAACAAGAGGCAATGGTGGCAAAGAAAAGAAGATGTCAAGAGCAAGACACCTTGAGAGGAACCAGAATCAGATGTGATCATTGGGGGATGATATTAAACAGAGTGTTAGTTAACTAATGTTTCTCATACACTGATGGGTTCAACTTTGAAGAGCAGTTTGAACAGATGGTTAGTAGGAATAGCATTGTGAAGCCAGAGAGCAATGTCTGCCTGCAGCGCATAGGGTGCAGACAGCTAGAGAACATTACTTGCATCTCTCACAATTTTTTCTTTTATTATCTTGTACATACATACATACAGAACATACATACAGTATGTGCAAACTCCTTAACATATGTATTGGAACAGCAAGGCCACTTCTTTTGTTTTTGCTACTGACTGAAGATATTTGGGTCTAACATCAGAATCTAGATTAGAATTGCAGCTTTTCTTTCCTGATATTTACATCAAGATGTGTTAGAATGTGACACCCTCAGTTTGCCTTCTGATTGCATCTGATTCTTACTGCTGGTGAGTAGTTGGTATGGCCTCTATATTTCCGATGTCAGTAGTCTTCTATGAACAGTTGATTGTGATATCTTTTCTTCTGTTGATTTTAGGTTTTCATCACAGCTTTCATAATGTTTCTGTCATCAACTGCTCTTTTTTCCATGGCTCACCTGTTCTATGTCTGATTGTTAGTGCATCTTTCTTTTTCAGGGCATTCCAAATTGTTGCACTGTTTATGCCCACTGCTTGTGTAATGCCTCTGACTGATGTTCTCTCATAGACAGCTCTTAGGGCTTTGTGTTGGATCATCCTTAAAACCAAGGATTCAGACAAAGAGTAGACATTCAGAGCTATTAATTGTTTAAACACTCAGTCTAATTGGACAGCAACTGTCTCTGTCACTATTATTAGCACTTCTGTTAAAAAAGGAAGTTCATTATAAGTGTATAATCTTATTTGGTGTGTATATTTACAATGTGGAAGCGTGTGTGTAAATGTTAAAAAGCTATGATCATCAATCATTTGCATTAAAGCTAGCAGTTTTGCATGTTGCTTTTTCAGCAGTAGGTCTGTCTAAAGATTAGACCCCATTGACAACCGCCACATATTATGTCTTGCTATTTTTTCAAGCAAGATAGTGAGTGTTCTGTCAAGTAATTTTTTTACTGTAATTTTCTGTATTTGTACAAATCTTGTCTGTCTGTCTACCTTTATCATGTAAATGTGTTCTTTCATTATAAATAATGCAACAATTATCTCATTAGCAGCTCCCAAATATTGATTCAGCAAACTGTTTGTTTTGGAAGGTCAGTGCAATGTTAGTGTCCTGTCCTGTAATGCTGGATTCTTAGAAAGAACATACTGTACAGCAACTTGTTTAACAAGAGTAGTGTAAGCACCTGTTGCAGCAGCGCATATCTTAGTTCAAGTTGACAGAGTTTGTGGACAGATATTCCAAAGCTTATGTAATTATCTGTTTTGAGTTAAGAGAACATGGAAGATGCATCATCATATAGATTTGTATTTTAAACATTGGAATTTACCAAAAATGTAGGCATTTTTTACTATCCAAGTGAGGACCATCATTGACATTTACTGTATGCATTAAACCAGTTAAGTAATGCTATGTATCTAAATAAATTTAACCTTAAACTTTTGTAGTAACTTAATGGAAACATTTAGGCTCTTTTAGTTTTTATGGAGTTTTTTTTTTGTTTGTCTGTTTTTCGTTTTAATTCTTTATTCTTTGTGAGAGTAACATATTTCTATACTTGTGGTGGACTTGTTACACACACACACACACACACGCACACACACACACACAGCTTGATTGACCCACTTCACTCTCATCTTTCGTAAGTGAGGAGCATTCTGCTAGAGAAGATGGTTGGAGTAGTAGGTGCTCTTGGATAAGCTCTCTTCTTTTTTCTTATCTTCTCCTCTCCTCTCTTCTCCTCTCCTCTCCTCTCCTCTCCTCTCCTCTCCTCCCCTCCCCTCGATTTGTACCATCTGAAGCAGCAGGGCAGAGCGAGTGTTCATTCAGTGTGTATACTTCCAGAATGGAAAAGGAAGCTGTGTTGATGTGGGTGGAAGAATAAGAGAATGTGCCATCCAAGGTGCATGTCTGTCCTTGAATACGGCCAATTTATTTTTTGTGTGTGTCTGTGTGTGTGTGTATTCATTTTTTTTTTACATGAAGATGCCATATTGCATTTTGCTTTTCCATGAACTGACTCACAAGTATGTGTGTTTTTGAATATTTATTAATGACTATACCTTAAGACTCCTTTTCTGTGTTTTCTGTGCAATGCTGGATACATTTCTGTCTTTAAGTCCTGTATGTGTGTGTGTGTGTGTGTGTGTGTGTGAGAGAGAGAGAGAGAGAGAGAGAGAGAGAGGTACTGTGAGAGGGTCGCTGATCTGGTTTTCCTCCCTTCAGCACCCTATCTCTGTTGCCATGGAGAGACAGTTCTTGTCTCCCATAGGAGGAGAAATTAACACCATTTTTAACTGGCTCCAGGGCCTCCCCCCTGCCAGAGAGAGAAGGCGCTCTGCTCCACATACACAACCCCACACACACATATACACGCACACCAAACATGCACACACACCAAGGTGCACCTATACCGATTATCAAACATACAGTCCCACTTCGAATTGCTAGCTTGTGGTTGGTCATGCTGAGCAGATCAGTCTGTGTGTGTTTATGTGCAAGACAAAGACAAAGAGGAAATTAAAAAAACCTTCTCCATGTCCTCTCTATTCTGGGAGCGTGCTGCAGTGGGACAAAAGAGTGTCTCACTCCCTTGCTACCCTTCCTACCCCCATGGATCTCTCTCTCCCATCTCTCCATCTCTCCCTCATCGTCCTCTGTGTATAATTAGCCTCTGCAGTCTCTCATTAGCGTTGTGGGCCTGTCTGTTTCTCTGATTGTCCGTTCCCCCTGCTATTATTCCATGACACCAAGGCCACAATGCTAACATCCCAGCATGTGCTGTTAACATTACAAAGTCGGAGACAGATTGGCAAAAAAAATCTTGCAAAAATTGGGGAAAAAAATCTATGATTAATCAAAATACATGTTCATATGTTCATGAATGTAAGGGATATTCTGGTGATAGTTAAAGTTACAGCTAAGAGAAGCTTACTTTCATTTATACATTGGCGTGTACTTTATAAACTGGCCATAGGCAATATTTGTTTCTGCTTGGTTTTCATTTGTTTATTACTTCTAACTGCTAAAACAGTGCTGGTGTAAAATGTGTGTAAATCAGTACTAACTTTAACAATGTTCTGTAATGAAAGTTTGGGCTATACAATTCCAAAGAAAAAATATGGAGTGTAATTTAATATATTCATTTGTTTAGCAAGCACTCTCGTAGGAATGGGTGGCAGATAAATGTTAGCATGAGTTAGATGATATGCTTTAAGATGTGTATGAAGAAGACTAAAATCATTTTGAATGTTATTTTATAAATTAAAATACTAGTAAGCAAATCATATACATAGAGTGTATACATATACATAGAGTGGTACTGAGTGTCGCCACCTCACAGCTCCAGGGTTCAATGCTGTTTGTGTTGAGCTTTACCTGCTCTTCTGGTTTTTACCTCCCACCTTCCACAAACAGTCCGGTAAGTGGATTTGCTGCTCTAAATTTCCCGTAGGTGTGAATGAGTTCATAAATGTGTGTGTGACTGGCATCCCATCTAGAGTTTATTCCTGCTTTGCACCTGACTTGACTATCGATCCACCTGACCAGCATAAAGCAGTTACTGAAGATGAATGAATTAATTCATAATCGTAGGTGGTGATGGTATACAGTTTATATAAAAATACACACCCATGTTAACAGCAGACTTTTGTGATGTACTAAGTAAAACCAAGATAAATCTGAACTTTTCTCAACCTTTAGTGTGGTATAACTTCTAACAGCTATATTTACAACTAAAACAACTAGAAGTTGCATATATATTCACACCCCTTAACTAATCCTTTGTTAAAACACCTTTGCTTGTAAGATAGCACTCAGTCATTTCATTCCTCTTTTGCATAAATGCTCTTGCTCTATCATATCGCGAGATCCCTGTTCAAGCCATTCCACAGGATGTCAAGAGCATTTTTTTATGATATGATTTTGGTCTTTGCTCTGACTGGGCTGCTCCAAAATACTGATCATCTTTTTCTGAAGCCATTGCTTTGTTGACTTTGGATTGTGCTTTGGGTCTTTCTGGAAGACCTGCAGGATTTGTGCCAAAACAGATAATAGGCACCATCATTGACTAGAGCCCCAGTCCCAGCTGAAGTCAAACCCCAAAACATGTTGCTGCCACCACCACCTTAAATAAGAATCCCATGGTGAATCATGCAGTAAATTAGATGTCTTTTTTGTGCCAAAGATATCTTTTAGAATTGTGCCCAAAAGATGCCACTTTGGTCTCATCAGACCATTTATCTACATGGTTTTCGGAAATTGTATATATGCTTTGGTAAAAATTTTGTTTGTTGTAATAAGAGACTTTTGCCAGCTTTGTGAAGAATACGAGAGATTGTTGTTACTTGGAGGGAGTAAATAACAGTTTCTTGACCTGACTTGACTTGACTTGACTTAACTTGACTTGTTTGATCAGTACTTGCCATTGGTATTCCTGAAGCTCTTGGTGCTTCATTACATAAGGGTGTGCACACTTGCACACCCTTATGTAAAAAACATTCCAAACAAAAACAATAGATGACATTTAAGATGGAAAAGATCTGATATGATTTAATTTTTTACAACTCAAAAACCTTGATTGACAAAAAAAACCAATATTGACAGAGGTGTGTAGATTTATTATTTCCACTATAAGCAAGTCAACTAACATGATAACAATATCAGACCACTCTGTTTGTGCTGTTATTCCACTTTTGGTTAATCTGTTATCACTTCAGAACGCTATCTATTTTATTATCTCTTAAATATTACAAGACAATATACGTAGTAAATATTACAATACAGTACAGTAAACCCTGTAAAATTAGAGCTTATTTCTGTGGTTAACTACAATGAAGCTAATATGTGTTTTATATATTTATAAGTGAGGAATGCAAATCTACATCCAACAGCATGTCCATTGTGATTAAAAGCTTAATTGCCCCTTAAGATGAGTGTTACAGTAAGATAATAATGACAGTAGAGAACAAAGCAATAGTTGGGGCGGAAAGTGAGCACGAGTTTTGCTGTGTTAATGATAATCTTCACTAGATGAAACGTAGACAGTAATATGGGGCATGGGAAATATGTCACTTATGAGTGGAGTAGAGGGCCCTGCGAGTTTGTGATATCAACAGTATTTAAACATTTTACTCAAGCATAGAGAAAGAAGGAGAGAAAGGCAGAGAGGAGAGTAATAATAAAAGAGAGCTATAGAGAGATGTGGAAATGGGAGGGACAATAGAGACAGTGAGTGAGAGAGACAGAGGCGTAATGTGGATTTAATGAAGGGGCTTTATGAACTAACAAGGAAAGGGAGGAGGAGGAAGACCCGAGGATAGCGGAGGAGAGGAAAAGAAAAAAAAAAAAAAACAGTTTACATTCATCTTTCCCTGCCTCTCACTTTCTCCACTCCCTACTGTGGACAGGAGGGCTTTTCAATTTTGTGCCATTTCCTTGCTGATGGGCTGAATAGAGAAGATTGGACTTTAAGAGGTGACCTGTTGCTATATTTGCCATGAGCTAATCAGAATGCAGCGTTGAATTCAGTCCCACTCGCCAACACATCTGCTTCACACGTCGTAACCCAGCACCTTCTTCAAACATACATTACATACCTGTCAGCTCCCTCTCTGATTCATTCCCAGCTGCTTCAACCAAGTGCCTGCGGTTAGATGTTGAATGTTATGACTCACACAAGAAAACAAATTGAATTACTGATGTCTTGACATATAATGATTCATGTTTTGGGTATTACTTTTTGAAGTTAATAAAAAAGACTGCAAAGTACATTGTGACTGCAGCTGGTATTAATATATGGGTCATATGGTGTTTTCATCCCTGGCAAATCTTATACTGTTGCAGTAATTAATGCAGAATTTCTATTTTGTTAATAGGTGAAATGAATAAATGGCAACCACTGTGTGCAAATGTTACAGCTTTGGAGGATTTAACAAAAACCTAAACAAAGTTAAAGAGTAGTCAAGTGCACTTCTAGGTATAAATATTTGTTTATGATTATTCTAGGGCAGCTCACTTCAGCATTTTTCAGATTGGTAAACATGACATACTTGTCTACACAAAGGAAAGCATGGATAAAGATATAATGGAAGTCTATGAGCATTTGTTTGGCCAATCAATAGATGTTTCAAATACCCAACTATTGGACTGTGGAGTCAAACCATAACCATTAAAATCTAACCATAAAGAGAGAGAGATTGTCTTATTAAAGCAACACAACCATGTACGAAACACATAACCATGACTTCTGCCCATCAGAAAAGCAGTTACATCTCTGAAAGAACAAATGCTACAGATTTAGAGCTTCATTTACGCATACCCTTAATGGAGGTTTTTATTAAAGAAAAATTGACAGAATGACAGAAGTAAACAACTCTTAAACTTCCATTATAGAAATGCTTAGTAAATAGGTTTTCAGTTCTTTTCTTAATACAAAGAATGCTTATAATGATAATTATTAGCTTATTGCCCTTTTATTAACCGTTAAATTTGTTTAGTAGGTGGCTGAAGCTCATTTTTCTTTATTAATGCCTGGATGGTTATATGATTTAATATGATGTATGTTTTCCGAACATTTTTGCATAAGGATTCTGTTACTGTCAGGACAGTTACTGGAGCTGAGTAATGTTCCCTTTTGGGATGTTTTGTGGATTTCATGTTCTCTCAGCATGAAATGTTTTGCACATTTTGCCTTAAATATTAGCCAGGCAGTTTCCAGTGATGGGGTGTGATTGGGTACATTATATTTTAGGAGGGACCAAATGTCCCCACAAGGATAGGAATGTCTGACAGACATTTGGCTACTCAAGGAAAAGTACTTTAAAATAAATGCATACAGCAGTACAGCAGGTTGTATTTTAAAAATGAAGAGACCTAATTGGTTTGCTTTGGTTACAGAAGTTAAGTTTAGGGTTAGATTTAGGTGTTGTATTAATTAAATATTACAGTGGAAGGTCTTCACAAGGATAGTAAGTTAAACGTGAGTGTGTGTATGTGTTTGTGTGTGATTGTGTGTGTGTGTGTGAGTGTGTGTGTGCGAATGTGTGTGCGTGTGTGTCTGTGTGCATGTGTGTACGTGGGTGTGCGTCTGTGTGTGTTTGTGTGTGATTGTGTGTGTGTGAGTGTGTGTGTGCGAGTGTGTGTGTGTGCGTGTGTGTGTTTGTGTGTGATTGTGTGACCCAGCTGCTTCCTCACTGTGGCCCCTGTCCCTATTACCTCTGTGTGTAGGACTGTTCAGTAAGTCAGTGCACTGTGTGTGTGTACATGTGTGAGACTGCCAGAGGGGGGTGGGGGGTCGGAGGCGGCCGCTTGCCCAATCAGCTCCACCAGTATCCTAGCAACAGAGCTGTTTGGAGCAGGACAGGGAGAATGAGAGAGAGAGAGAGAAATGTAGAAAAAAGAATATGATGTATAGAGAGCAGAATAGGGGATAGAAGGGATGAATAATATGGCACATCTGGAGAAAGCAGGGTTTAAAAGTAGAGTGGTGGGAAGAAGAATGAGTGGAGTCAAAAGTGTGTGTGTGTGAGAGAGAGAGAGAGAGAGAGAGAGAGAGAGAGAGAGAGAAAGGAAGAAGAAAGAAGGCTTTAGCATGAAAATGCTGATTTTTGCTGCTGACATTTCATGGGGCTTCTTTAAAATGACGTGATAATGATGAAACCACACTCACTGGCCCACTAAAACAGCTGCTTTGCCTGTTAGACACAGATACATGCTTAGACATTTACACATGTAACATATGCCTCTATACTGCACTTTACTGATTCAAACATTCATACGCACATGCAACAATATAACATAGAAATAATAACCTTTGGGTCTACTCACAGTGTGTAGATCATTTCTGGTGATAGTGCCTGTTCAGCTAGACCATATCTCTGCTTGTGCTCATAGCGATATTATTATAAACTACAGGATACTCTGGGACACATTCTGCAGCCATGGGTTTTTTACCATGCTAGTGAAAATGACAGCACTCATATGTATTCACGGCACTGAAAAATAATGCTGTTTTTTTTTTAAGAGGGAGGTAATATTTATGTAGGAGGATGAAAACACTTTTGAATTGTGGATTCTGTTGTTTACGTATTGTTTAGCTTTCAAAAAATTAAATTAAATTAAATTAATTATCTTTTGTATTAACAATGGACATTGTCTCAAAGCGGCTCAACAGAAGTATAAAAAACATAAAGAAAAAATTTTAAACTTTAAAATTAGTTACTATTTATCTCTACAGTTTATCCCATTTATCTAAAATATATACTATGGTTTGAAATACTGCACCAAAGCATGAGCCTTTTAGCATGAGAACCTTTAGAAATTCTTGCGCAGAAATCTGCACATTATTTTGCATTGGTTTAGACTGTGCATGTTTGTGTAGTGTGCCTTAGTTCAAGATCTGTTTAGTATTGGTTGTGTCACATCTGAACTTAAGTTGTCAACCTCCCTGGCCTAGTTTCATCTCTCACACTCTGATAGACTTTCACTATCATAGTGATGTGTTCTTAGATTGAAGATTGAGGAAACAGGTGTGTGTACTGTATGTATGTTTGTGTGTGAGTGTGAGTGTGTGTGTGTGTGTGTGTGTGTTTAGGCAGCCAGAATGAAGGAATTAAGTTGAGATGGGGATGTTTGTAGGACAGAGGGAGTCAAAGCTTAGGGCTGAAATACACACACACACACACTCACACACACACACACACGCGCCTTGCCTGTAGCTAAAGCTATGGTTTTCTTCTCAAAGGAACAGAAGTCTGCATCACATCATGTCCTAGAGGGGTTATTTCTGAAACAGTTTCTTGTAGCTGAGAGGGAGAGTGAGAGAAGGGGGGGTGGATGAATGAAGGAGGGAGGGACAGGATGAGCACACGAGAGTGAAAGAAAGCAAACGAGCACTAAACCAGGACGGGACCCCATAAACCAACGACATATGTACATCATATTTTTTTTCCTGCTGTGCTGAACTACATTAAAGCCATGTGCAGTCACACATACTTTCACTGATAAGAACATAATAAAGGCGTTAATTATTATTCAGAGTAAAAGAACATGCACAGGAGAACGACTAGAGAAGGCCGGATTAAAGTGAACCCACTCTGCGCACTGGTTTTAGTTGCCATAGGAACGTCCATTACCTGGCACTTGGGAGAGAGGAGCAAGAGCGAGAAAGAGGGAAGAGTTACTGGGACAGATACAGATGGAGATGGATAGAGATGAACAAGCAAAGAAGGGAAGAAAATATGTGTTAGAGGGGATACAGAAGGATGAGAGCTAGAACGAAGAAAGAAAGAAAGAAAGAAAGAAAGAAAGAAAGAAAGAAAGAAAGAAAGAAAGAAAGAAAAATATTCGTTCTTTTATACCAGATAATCAAATGCACCTGCTGCAAGTCTCTCGAAAAAAGTAGTGTAACTGGTATCTTTCCTCCAAGTAAGCATCTAACATTCTCCCATCAAATGTTGAAATAATCTATTTCTTGTATGTCACTGTTGAAAGGACAGCACACAAATTATGTAAAAGCACAGAACAAGCAGATGTGGGTCAAAATGTCAGTTATTTGATGCCTTAAAGTAAACACACAGCAGTGAATTAGAAAAAACGTGTCAGGGAAACAAAGGATGAAAACAAAGAAAACGCAAAGGAGCAAGCAGGTGACAACGGGGCCCGTGTGGGACGGAGGTGCCGTGCGCTTGTTGTAGCAATCAGAGTTTCAACAGACATCACATGACCCACTGCCCCACACACCTGCCTGAAAGAGTGCCAACAGTTGCCATAGCAACGGGGTCAGGGGGAGAGAAAGCAGGTATTTAAAGGGGGAATATGGCAGGAGGTGGGGCAGGGGGTGAGTGTGACACACAACCATGTTATTTTTAAAATGCAATCGGAAAAGCATTCATAAACACACTCCTCTGCCTCTCACGCTTTGTCTCTCTCTGAGTGGATTGCATAGTTCAGCATCCTCTCTTCTCCAGGCCTTTGTGTTTGGTTTGACAGGGATTCAGTGACGCAGCATTTAGTTGTTCTTATTTCAGGTTAATGTCTGATTTAGGGTCTGTTGTGATTGTGATTGAGGCCATAAAGAAATCCAAAGTCATATTAGCATTTCTGCATAGAGGTTAATATCTGTGCACTAAAAGTTCTGACACAAGCTATCACCTTATATTGTTCCATTTATCAAAATCTGCTGCTCCCAGGGAGGATTTCCAAAGTAATGATATATATAAAGATGAAACCAGTTAAATTATACAGAACAGTATCTCAAACTTGTTTAAATGGTTTTGGTTGTATCTGCTAACAATTTTCTGCTATATGATATATGATAAATGCACAATATTTACATAGTAAGAGTTCTCATGCAGTCTAGCACTTAAAATATTGCCTCCTATTGAAATTGCATTTGAATTTTGCAAGCGAATAAGTTGTCTGACTTATATATCAGATGTCAGGTTTAGCAGCATCAATATTCATTGTTCATAAAGACGCTAATGTTCTCATTTATTATCTGTCTTCATCTTTGACCAGCAGTGCTCTGATGGCGGACAGTCACAGGACAGTTCTCTGAAACGCGTCGCAGTCGTGGAGGATTTCTTTGACATCATCTATGCCATGCATGTGGAGATGGGCGCAGATCCAGGAAGGGCACCCAAACATGCTGGCCAGAAAAAGACCTACAAAGCGGTAAAGCAGAGCACCACAGTTTATAACACTTAATTACACTGAAGTACACAGGAAACACAAAGCCAGAGGCTGAAATAATAAATCTGCTCTAAATAATGCTCTAATGTCATTTATTTTGCCATATAGGTTAAAAATATAAAAAAGTAAAAAATTATGAAATATTATGAAATATTTTATTAAAATCTAATAGAAAAGAAGAATGTTAGTAATTTCAAGAACGTGACAGCACAATGTCTTGAAGCGCTTTGAAGCTTTTCATGTATGGTATTTATAGCTGAACCTGAAGGCAAATTTTGGTCTGTGTTTGGTGATTTAGAGACTTAGTTTTAGCTTCAGTATGACTTACAAACGAGAAAAAAAAACAATGCTGTCTAAATTTGATGATTAGAGAGAGCTGTGCAATTGTGTTAAATATGTCCTTTAACCAGTTCTCACATCATTATCATTTTAATCTTCAATAATATGGCTATGCATGTGTTCTATAATTAGTTTAAATCTATTAAATGACATTACTGCATTTGCATGGCTCATGCTGATTGGCTTAGATTTCAGTGAGTCTAATATTATCTTTTCAGTATCCCTTTACACCTAGTGCCACCTGCCCCCCCCCCCCCTTTCTCAAACACACACACACAACATATGAGATGTACTAAAAGGACAGTAGTGGAGAGATCATAGTTTAAATGTAAAAATGTAAATGTATTTACAGACTTGTGACAAATGGAAGGCAAGATATTCCCTTAATTGATGCTTTGATAATGGTGATAGTGTGTGCTGACCAGTTTTTTTTTATTTAATTGTATTTATTTTATAAAAAAAATTATTATAGATTTTTTACACATCAAACTGTTCGTTGAGAACTTATGCTGTGTGAGTGGGGGTGAGGTTATCCTGGAAGAGACCATCTACATCATGATAGACGGGTTGCATCATAGAATAAATGGTCAGTCAGAAACCTTGTATTGATTTGCTGTGCCACTTCCCTCTAAAGGAACCAGAAAACCCCAGCATATCAGAACCCCTTAATGAAGGGTCAAGCACTCAGGACTCTATTGTTCTCTTGGTGCACAACACACATGGGCTCACCCTCTTGAAAAGAAGGTGAAGGATGACTCATCTGACCACATCTCTGTAGAGCAATTGTTGTATTGTTTTTGCACTACTTAAATTTTATGTGCATTCATCTTTGTAATTAAGATGTATGCACCTCAACTCTGCTGTAATATTCCTCTGTATCTAGTTGCAGACAGACTAAAGTAGCTGTAGAAAGAATATATATACATAACAGTAGTGTGGAACAGTGCAAAAATGTGTGACAAATGCAGCACAATACAGTAAACAAGTACCCTGATTAATACTCTCTAAAAACTAAACATAACAGAAACATAATGAGGAGGAACTGATTTCTATAACTGTGGAAAACTGACCAAACTGAAAACCATATGTAGCAGATTATAAATGTAGCAGCACAAAGAGCAAATAAACACAGCATATGGAGTACAGTTGGGAAAATGACACTATGAATTGAGGATTGGTTTTTCATTGCTACTTCAGTTAAATGGAGAAATGCCAAAAAATATACCCATGAAAATCTTCAGTAATCTCTGAGCTATAATCTCACAGTGTGTGAAAGCAGGTGTCAGGTTTCTGTCCCCATCAAGCTCTTTGCTAATCACCTAATTAAAACTATTAGCCACCTGATAGGCTTGTTTTTGACATTTGGCACTCCAAGTCCCACAGAGACCCGCTCAACTGTCCATCACCAACAATATCCACTATCTTATTGCCCCTAACGTCTGTTGATTGGCTGTGACTTTTAAAATGAGGTGTGACTGGGTGAGATGCTCTGTGATTGGTATGATTTGCTGTGGTCGGACAGGCTTTGATTGGCTATAATCAGCCGTGACTGATGCTGATAGGTTGTTTACCACAACTCCACCTCTGGCCAGAGATGGTAAAAAAAACTATCCATTTTGGAAAGACTTGCTTTAATATAATTATTTTTTAGACAGTGTGCATGTCTGAATTTAAAATGATTTAAATTTGCAGTCTTGGGTGAAATTAGATATGATTTGGTTTAATTTAAAGATGAAGATTTTCATCTGAAGCCTGATAGGATGACATATGTAAGGAAATATGGGGTCAGTGCAGACAGACAGGAATCAACACTTCTGCTTTAATCCTTGTCCCTTTGACCCACTGTCTTGTCTGTGAACTATGCCCTCTTGTGGTGATATTATTAGGTAGCTGTGGAAATTTGTCTTTTTAGATAGGCTGTATAAACTAATCATCTATCAGTGTACAGAATCTAGGATGTAAGGCTGTCTGTTTAAGTAATAGATTTTCGCAGAATATGTGATATGCTTGTTCTGTGTGTGAGGGATCATATCATATCATCATATCATATCATATATGCTTTACACCGATTGGAGAAAAGAAATTTTTTATCATGTGTCTCAAAACCAAGGTGAGGAATGCACTGAAAGAGAGAAAGAGAGAAAGAGAGCGAGAGAGAGTGAGAGAGAGAGAGAGAGAGAGAGAGAGTTGGGTACTTGGGGCTCATCTCTTTTCCACATCCACTACCCTGGAGAGAACTGCTGTCAGGTCTTATAGCACGGCTGTCCCTGTGACTCCAACACAGCGACACTGGGAAGGGAGGGCTGTCTTGGGCTGTGGCATTCTGAGAAGTGCATGTGTTTGTTCCCTGGGTGGCCTTTTCCCTCTGCACAGCCTGAGGCAGGATCAGGGGAACCAGGCGTCCCTGATGAGCCTCCTGCTCCTACTCTCTTTCTCTCCCCCTCTCTAGCTCTGTGTATGTGCATGAAGGTCGCACGCAAAACAGCTGCAGCAGGAAAGGGACAGAAACGGGATGTGTTAAAAAGGTCAGGCATAGAATAGCATAGGATAATCGGTTCTATGGTGACAAGGGATACAAATGTTAAGACAATAAAATAAATAAAATCAAATCAAATATTAAAATCAAATATTACAGCTGTCTTTGCCCTTCAGATTATATTGACAGCAATCCCCACAAAGATGCCTCTAATCCCCTCCATCCTCTCATCCCGTCTCCTTAACCCCCATTTCTCTCTCCTTCTGTGGTTGCCAGATTGCAGAGACATACGCTTTCCTTCCCCGCGAGGCTGTGACCCGCTTCCTGATGAGCTGTGGGGAATGCCAGAAGAGGATGCACATCAACCCCAGCACAGCAGAGTTTAAAGGTTAGATTCTTCATTTTCACTGCTGAGCAAAAAAGTCTGATTTTGATTATTAAAATAGGAAGATTTAATCTTCAAAAGAAGTTTTAATCTCCCTCCCTGGTAGAATTCCTGGGCAACTGTGTTTTTGTTATAAGCTTTATTATGCTATGATTAACCCATTAAACTAATAGACATGTCAGAGGTTCATTACTCTTTTCACTATTACTGTGGTTCATGAATAAGGGATTAAATAATGGTAACAGATCTATCCCATACATGGCATTGCAGACAATAATTACAATTAAATACAAGTAAAACTTGGTGCATTTTGTAATGATTAAATTTTACTAATTAAATGTATTTATAATTCAAGAATAAACTAAACTAAACTTCTTTTAAATATACAGGACTATGATTACGTCTTAGTAATCAGCAGTCAGTGACTTTTTGTCAAGGCATGACCTGTCCAAATGATTACATGATGTATACAGATTACACGTATGATATATTGTTGTATTACCATGACATGGCTGTCTGCTGTTAGTCATTAGTAAATTAGTAAACTTTCAGGCTTAATTTGTAAATGAACTAATTTTGCAGTTGAAATGGATTAGTTCTGAGTTTTATCCTTTACAGCAAATATTAGATGAGGATGTTTAAATGAAGAAGCATCTGTTCCGTCACATTCTTCCTGCATTTCACAGACGTTAGACAGGTTTGTGTTATGTCTGTTTGACAGTGTAAACAGACCCTCTAGAGTCAACAGGCCTTTGTGAAACAAAGACAACTCAGTGGTTTTTGTGTTTGAACAAAGACCCAAGATATTTTCAGTATTTCTGTACTGCTGGTTCTCAACATCTCCCTCCAGTGGACAGACTGGGGACTGTTTAGAAAGCAACTCAAGGTCTGCTCAACTAGTCCACCTGTGGATATTTGCTAAAAGGATGCATTGTATACAGTGTATAGGAATAGGCCAAGTAATGTGTATATAATGTTATTTGTAGCCACCTTTCTTCTCTCATAATATATAGTTTTATTATATAATGTTAACTTGTGACTCCTTTATGATGTCTCCTGCCACCTTGCCACTCAGCTACCCAATATGGGAACATGTGCAAGTGAGTTTTTATTTTTATTTATATAATGCAGTTAATGCTGAAGAAACTAAAGCTGATTTCACCCCAACAGAAAATGACCGACCCACCTCACTGGTCCCAGACCTCATCGACTACAACATGCCCCTTACTGCCACCTACCTGAAACAGATGAAACTCCAGTGCATGAATACCAACGAACAGGTAAGCGCACACACACACACACACACACACACACACACACACACACACACACACGATTTTTAGTCTATCCATTTTTACTACTTTTGTGTGAGCAGATATCAAATAGCTTTCCACTGATTTGAACAGATAAGACATTTACTGATCTCTGCCTTTGTATTGTATTCATATCATAGCCTATGAGATTATTGCTAATTGAACCCTTACTTCATTTTACTTTACTTCTATTACACATGGCACAATGATTTGCATAAATTACTATATATCTTCTTACATGGGGGCAGCATAAAAAGCCCTATAGATGTAGGCTACAAAATACATGTAAAAAACCATACAGTTCTGTACATTGTACGACAGGAGCACTGCTGTTGGGCCATAATTTGCAGGATGTGGTTGTCAAGGTAAACCTCCATAGCTTTGGTTGCCTCAGCAACAGTATATACCTGGGTGCCTGGAATAGCACATCATGGGTTACTAATATACCTCTCTGTGCAGTTTATACATGAATTAAACCAAAAAGCCATGTTTTACAGTTTGTAACAAGCAGTTACCGCAGAGCCCAGCCTAGAGACATACTTCATAAATTGTTATAAAATATAACTTAGTGTTTTCCATAATGCCTTGTATAACATAAGTTTGAACATGCCTAGTAAAATAATTAGATTTGTTTAGATTCATCATGTGTAATCTGGCTGCTTAGAATAGTTACAGTTCTATTACATTATTTTAACACCAGAGAGCAGTGTTCATCTATTGTGGATAGAGCAAATGCTATACAAAAGGATGTATTGTTAATCAGCAAACATTTCCACAAGTTCTAATTATGTTTCATCATTAATATGCCTTATTGATTGTGAACAAAAATACTACATATAACATGCATTGTTCTCTGAGTCATTAAAGTGTATTGTAACAGTTAGAATCAGAATTAGAATCAGGTTTATTGGCCAAGTGTGTTGACACACACAAGGAATTTGGTTCCAGCTGTTTGTGACTCTCAGTACATTGAGCTTGGACTATACAAGACAAGACAAAACAGGCTATACAAGACAATACAGATGACGTGAGACAATATAGACAGTATGAATATTAAATAGGAATACAGAATATATATATATATAGTGTGAGAGTGCATGGTAGTGCAAATAACAGTATTGTGCAATATTATGCTTTTGTACAATATACAGCATCGGTAGTGTGTGTAACATACGGATGATGTGATGACTGACGGTTCTGATAATGCAGTACTTATAGATATGAAGCAGGGAATATAATTATGGTAAGCTGTTAATCAGGGTGATAAGGGGCCTGGGGAAAGAAACTGTTCCTGTGTCTTGCAGTTTTAGTAAACAAAGCTCTGTAGCGCCTGCCAGAAGGGAAGAGCTGAAAGAGGTTGTGTCCAGGGTGTAAAGGGTCAGTCATGATTTTTCCTGCCCGGTTTTGGGTTCTTGTATGGTGCAAGTCCTGGGGAGTGTTCAGGGGCTACCAATTATTTTTTCTGCTGTTTTTACTGTGTGTTGCAGTCTGTTACATTATGTAGTTAAAAACTCTCTTCTGACACAATTATTCTGCCTTTTCCGTGTAAACCTTTATTAGTCTAATACTTCCAGTCTTACATTCCTGATACCTACATAACCATCCTATGGTGTAGACTACACCATTCTTTTATGAAAGAATTACTCTGCATGAATTATTCTGCAACTACACCGTGTAGTTGCAGAATAATTCATGCAGAGTAATTCTTTCATAATATGCTTAGGGATATATACCTGTATAATAAGCTGAGACAGGGGAAGCTCCATGAAAAACTGCTGAATTCGCTTCAGAGTGTAATTAAAACAAAAAGATTGGAGTGGATGCGCAGGAAAGTGGGAAAGCTCACAGATGTCAATCACTGTAGATCAGGCTGCCCTGTCAATGTGACGGGGCGTGGCGTACCAGTGAGTGCTGACTCCGCCCCCTCAATGTGAGTCAGAATGGCACAGCATACATACACCGGCACTGGGAGAGAAAACACACGAAGACACACGGGTTAAAAACCTTCTTACTGGCTCCGTAGGAGAATTCAAGCGAAACATATTGGAGCTATTAAAGAAAGGTAGGCGATAAATGGATTTATACACTTCATTAATTATGAAGAACTACATGGTTAGCCCTTGTAGTGAACCACATGCTAACCTTTTTGACAGCTCGAAGTTGATATACCTATGTCTTTGACCTTACATAGCAAAAGGAGCTTTACAGAACTAAAAAAAAATCCCCGTGAACACACTAGATATTTTATTACAATTATTAACAGCATGTACTTTGGATAAATGTTTGTCTTATCTTGAAAAACTTGCTGCATTGGAGCAATGTTTACATTTTAAATCACATGGCAGGACCTTTTCTCTCCTGAGTGAGGACTTCATATTATTATTATTATCATCCTTAATATTATTATTATTATCCTTAATATTATTATTATTCTCATCCTTAATATTATTATTAATATTATCATTTATTTACATCTTATTTCTATTTATGTATATATTTTTATTTATTTATTTTATTTTTTCTGTACAGTTGGGTATAAATCTTTTCTGTATTCTCTACTGCAGTGGAATGAAATGTTTTTTTTTTTGTTGTTTTTTTTCTTTCACCCTCCTTTATCTGGACTTGGACTAGAAATGATCAATATATATTCAGAGCAGTTTAAAGTAATGTTTTTTTTTGACAGAGAGAGACAGGGGATCTAATATTATTCCTGCTTTCCCATCACTGCAGATATCCGTATGGCTGCACTGCTGTTAAAACCTGACCGTGTGTAATACAGTTACCATCAGGAGAGCAGGTTGTGCACTACTCTGGGATATTGATACATGCTATTTGCATTAAATCAATAGACTTGTGAGTGCCTGTATATGAGAAAAAAAATAGAACTACATATATTTTATATATTAGGGATGCACCCTCCCACATCTCCCACCGTTTTATATTTGTAACTACATCTAGCTACACCAAAACCTACGTCAAAACTCAATAGTGGACCAATATCACTATACTATAACAGAGCTGACTTTCTGCAAGCCTCGGTTGCCAAGTTATGTGAAACCGCAGAGGTGTGATAGCATAATTCTTTAAGACAATCAGCATCCTGTGTTCACAGGCCAGATCTTTGTTGTTGTTTTTTTTTAGGTAAATTTATATGCTTTTACAAAATGTCACAAAATTTTTTTTTTTTTTTTTTTTTTTTTTCAGAACAAAACTTCAATCCAGCATTTCTGTTCTGAAGACTTGAATATTAATGATCCAACCATAAATATAAAATGTTATTAACCTAAAGATAGATAGATAGATAGATAGATAGATAGATAGATAGATAGATAGATAATTTATAAATACCAGAATGAAATTTCTAGGGAAAAGTAGACTTACTTATTAGGACCAAATCACAGCAGCAGCTGCTTAAAATCTTTTGTTTTAATGCTCCTACCAGCATGCTGGAATGACTGGACTGTCTTTTCTGCTCTCCAACTCTCACATCCTTGATCCTTGTATGTCTCACATCATCCCCCATCCCATGAGGCCAGAAGCATCTGGACAGCAGCCCTCAGTGCTAAATCCTCTCTCAACTCATTACATTAACATTTAGCAGAAGGTTTCTTCTTCCCCTCAAAATCTTTTAAGGCTTTATCATTTCACCCCTTGTTCAGCATCTTCATGGCTGTTCCGGATTCTTTCTTCTCTTCTAACATTTTAATTCAGTTCAGATCAATTTAAATTGGTTCCATTGGAATGGCCATCGCTCAAGTTACAGTACTACCATTGGAGAAATCTGCATCTTTTTGAAAAGTAGAAAATGATGTATAGGCTTCTAGACTTCGAATGGAGCACTATGTCTCACTATGTCTCACTATGTAATTTGAGTGCAAACATGTAAGAGGCACAGGAAAGTAACAATATGCTTACGTCTGAAGCACTTCTGTGTACCATTGCTCAGCACAGCTTTGTCTCAAAGCTTTAATATCGCAACATAATTTTACAGCATGCGACATGGCTCAACCAAACAACTCTTAGACATGAAATTGAATGCAGACAATTTTTAGCTTATATGGCAAGTTGCACTTTTAGAAAAGATAAATATTACTGTATTGGCTTCAGAATGAAGAAGAGAGGTAATGCAACACTTCCTTCCTTGAATTCCATAACTGTGAGTTTGAATGAAATAAATTCACTGCTTGCAGACCTAAAAAATTGGTGTAGATAACAGCTGGTAACACACAGAGAGGCAAGATTTAAATGTGCAAATTGATTGATGTCTCACTTTCTTTGTGTCATGTATCACCTAGTCATTGACAAATCATGTCCCATGTAGACATGCCTGAAATCATTGAGCTGACAGTCATGTTTGAGAAATCACCATGTGGCAACTTTTTGTTGCGTTAAGAGTTTTCAGGAGGCATCTCCAAGCAGTGGGGAGCCAGGCCAGTCAGCTTTTTCTTAAGTGCTTTGTCGCATTACATTAGTGCTTTTGTGAGGTATCTCACTAGGGCAGTTTGGAGGGTGTGTGTGGTAAGCATAGGCACAAAGGCCAGTAAGAACGCATCCATCCGTCTCGCTGTATTTTTACTCCCCCACATACCTCCATATTTAATGCACACCCATACGACCTCTTTCTGCAGCTCCACTTCACATTTGCCTGTTTCTATGGGAATTGATAAACAGTGAGCCAGAGTGGCATATATAGTAAAGGGTGGGTATGAGACTTATAGATTCATATTGAATTTGAAATTGGCATCCCCATCATCTCTAGACTGTGTTTGAGAGGGTATAATATTGTCTGGAGTAGTTTAGGGGGGTTTGGGGTTTGGTCTCCATAGAGAGACTGCCAGTGGTCTTTTGATTGTGGGTATTGGTGGGGGGGTTGTATTAGATGTTCACTGCACACAGGAAAGCTGATATGTTGGTATATCGTGTGCCTGTAGTGGGACTTAGGGAATGTTTAAATTTATGGGTATGTGAGTGTGTGAGATTCGGGATGCGTATGGAGGAAGGCACATGCATGTGATAGAAAGTTGGGGGCTGGTGAATGTTAGCAGTGGTGGTTGGAAGGCCATCCACTGTAGCAAGTATACATAACGCATATATAAGATATATATTGCATAAAGGTTAATATGTTTTCATTGGAGGAGTTTTCCTTTCCGAGGGATTCTAATATTCACACTGAATAAGTTGATTTAAAGGTTTATGAACCATACTGGTAAAGGGAGGACCAAGAGTAAAATCCAAATGCTAATATTAGCATTGCCAGATGGCAGAGCTTGTGTGAAGCTCCGGAAGTATCTTTGAACCAAAATAATCGTTATTTGTCCCTTTTAATATCACAGCCGTCCATCAGAGGAAGAGAGAGAAAGAGAGAGAGCTGTCTTCACATGTCTTCATCACATGTGCTGCACGCACAGACACACACTTTTGCCTTATTGTTATTTTGAGGACCTTTCATTGATATAATTATCGGTGCGGTGAATGTTTTAAAATAAATTTGATTTTTGTAATAAAGCAGTGTTTTTTTTTTGGTTGGGATCAGTTAAATGTCCTCACAAGGTCAAAACTGGCAGATAATCTATCCTTGGGAGAACTTTTGGCCCCCACATCTATTCTTGGGAGAACGTGCCCAAACATACACATGGTATAATAGTCATGGCAAGTGAGTTATTTTCTTTTTTTTTGTTCCAAAGTTTAAAAACCTATTCCCTCCCCATACCTTGGCACTCGTCCAGTCCACTCGTCACCATGTCATGATAACACGAGCATCTTTGGGGAAAGTTAAAAATAGCACTTCTCAGAGTCACTCATTATTTAGGGAGCTATTCTCACTTTTCATACCCAGTGTGGCGGGAGTGGAAGCACATCTTAATGAAAATATTCAGTAGTAACTTTGGAAGACTACCAAATTGCCATTTGTATGGATTGGCATATATATTTAATCAATTGATTTATTTTTTATAGTCCTAATTCCTAATAACAAGAGAGAGAAATTTGTAACTGTTATATACATTATCTGTATATCTCTGCAGTATTAAAGTAGAACTGAATTACAGCCTATTGAAGGCAAACTTGTATAAATCATACCTGTAGCTTTAAGGTAGCTTTTGCACATGAGGTTTTTATTTGTGGGTGTTTTTTAAGCAGTCTGTTTTTTCTTGTCTTTTCCTTGTGCACCTTTTCCTTTCCCTCTCTTTCTCCTTCCATATGCCTGCCTCCTCTATCACCTCTGTGCCTTTCTCCATCTGTTCCACCCTGTTAGGATGAGAGTTCGGTGAGCAGTGAAGACCTGGATATGACTGAGCCAGCATGGGGCTCTACTGAGCGAGCTCCAGCAGCAGCGCCCAGCAGCACTCCTGAGCCACGACCAGAGAGGAAGGCCACACCCCCACAACCCAGCATCAAAGAGGAGGAAGGTTGGACAATGCTCTCCATCAAGATTTATCTCATTTTCTCTTTCTATTCAATAGGGACAGCTAGGTTTGACTGCGAATGAATGACTGTGGAAGAAAAGTCATCTTAGACAACTAGAGACACATTTTAGCTAATTCAACCCATTCTCAAAGAAGAAAAAACATTTTGAAAAGGCAAATTAGTGTAGCAAACATTCAAATGCTCACATTCTACACAATGCTCATCTCCATCACTATGCTTTTTGAATAACATGGATGTGTAAGAAATAATTTTCTTTCTGAAACACAAATATATAAACGAGTATATAAACGTTTAAAAGGAAGAAATGTAATGAAATGTATACTACCAACTATACTGGCTATGTCTCATTCAATAAAATCTATTAGGAAATCCGACTCCACTGATACAGGTATGAACAGATTAATTAAAATGCTATGAATTTGTTTAATACAATAACAATTTAGATTATATTAATATGGTATGATATAATCTTGACTAAGTAATATAATTGGATAAAATTGCGTTGCCAGACTTTTGGATCTTACTGTATGAATTGTTAAAAGTCAGGTAAGTGCTTTGTGAAGATCATTTTTGATGGATAGTCCATTACAGCCTATTTTCAGTGCTTTGCTCTTACACTTGTCAATTATATACGGAATGGGTACCTTTTAAAATGGATGCCAGAGTTATCTTGAACCATTAAGAGAAGTTTGAAGGCTTTCAGAAGCTTCTTGCCATACCACTTAGTCTAGTTTGGACTTGCTGTTTAAAGTTATGATGCCGTCTGCTTCAGGCTCACTGATGATTTCAACAAAGTATGAAATTCATTTATTATTATTATTATTATTATTATTATTATTATTATTATTATTGGAAATCTCAATGTCCACAACAATACGGGAAACCCCTTTTGCCTTTTTCCATGAATACTATAACTACAGCATTCTATCCCCCTATTTCACTCTGTCTCTTGTGGCTACATTCTGTTCTGTGCTTGGTCTGATTGCACCAGAGAGGAGGGTTTTCTAAAATGGCCGCTTGGGGAGGGGCTGTTGGGTCACTCAGAGCCAGGCCGGGGAAAGGAGGAGCAGCTTGGAGCTGCTGATTTTGTGGGTTAATCCTGTGTAACCATGGATGGAGAAAGAGAAGGAAGAGCATCACATAGGTCTCAGGCTGTCTTGCTACTGACAGAGAGCTGTGGAGCCTTCAAGGGGAATTATCTTAAAGAGAGATGAGTGTTAGGAAGAATGGTCAGGGGTCAGCACCAGGTCAGTAGATTACCCTCATCTACCATAATTGGGGCCTATTTTCTCTCTGTATCCTGTCAGTCTTAAAGGTCACTAATACCTGCCCACATACTCACATAGCAATCCAACAACTGGTATTGCAGTAATGCTCTGCAATTTATATTTGTATGATGTTTTATTGGTTTGTCTTAGTAAATCAGTAATTTATATATATATATATATATATATATATATATATATATATATATATATATATATGCTGTATATTCAGATACATAAGTAGTCTCCTTTTTTGCTACACCATAAACCACAATTTTATAAAAAAATCTTTTAGATTTGTAAAAGATTACAAGATTACATATTCGTTCGCATTTCAGTAGTATTCCTCCTATTTCTATAACTTCCTATGCTCCTTCCGTCTCCTCCTACACATGCTATTAAGTGTGTGCTTTTATGCCACTGTGTAAATTAACAAAACAACAAGGTCAGTGAATACAGGTGACTAAGTGCTTCAGACCACTGAATAAAATTCTGTTCACATGTTAACAAAGACATTTAATGTTCATAGGTCAGGCTCCTAATTTATATAAAGGTGCACTCATTCACTATTGTCTCAGTGTCTCCTATCTCATGTTTTATTATCAACCTGGACAAGGTTATGAAGATAATGTTCTGAATTCATCTAGAGATTAAATTTTAATTAAGATAATTTTCTTTTGAATTCCTTTTAGTGGACATTGATGTAAAAGTTTGTAGGGGAAAAAATGTACAGTGGATTATGAATTGTTAGTTATAAATGAAAACCATTCAATCCTCACCATCATGGAGCACCTATTAATAGGACATACTCTTTATGAGATTTCCTGCTATTTAGTTAAGTGTGGAGGTTTAATATTGGTCTTGCTGATTTCTTTAGCTACTAGAACTGACTTAATTGACTGTAAAAGTTTGTAAAATAGCTCTGTTTAAACTTATTTAACCAAAGATATTGTTTTCTTGTCAGTAATGGGGACAAGGTAGTCAACACTTTGAATGGTCACTAGACATTTGAATTTTAGACAGATTAAGATCCTGATCATCACTTATTCCTTTTGATCAACTCTTAAACTTTCTACCACAGAGCAGAGCATTGTATATTTAGAAACAGAGTAGGTATAAACCCTTAAGAAAACAAGACCCTTTAAACCAACAATTATGTTGTAATGGATAGGTAAAATGCAAACTGATAAGACACTTAATTTACAGAAAGATGCACTCATTGATTGGATATGTACACATAGTGGCATATGCCTCAAACAAATGACAAATGCCTCAAAAATATTATGCAATAAAACAAAATATTCCTATAAGTATAAATCACTGAATTATAGGATTTACATGCCAGCTTATTGTTACTCTTGTGCAGCTTTGGATATGTTCAGATGACCGTAAACTCTCTTTACTGCTCCATTTTATCAACCCTAGTGAATACTGCTCTTTAGATGAGGTGGTACTGAATGAGTTTTTCTGTAATTGTCTATTGCTGGGCCTGACTACTTTCATGCATAGAATAACATTATGGCTCTTTTTATGTGCAATAAAGACAAAAATACATACTTTTCAAATAAAAAAACAAATGAGGAGTCACATGAATTTGACTAAATTGAATATTCAAATTAAACATTTCAAAGTATCTATACCAGAGAAAAAAAATAGTAGGACGATGGTCTTTTGATTATGCTGTATTATTTTGGCTGCAATAGTCTCTGGAGTGTGTGCATGCAAAGAGAAGGACACTGATGTTGCTGTCTCCTGAGGGAGTTCATGTTGGGTGGGGGAGTGAGTGTTGGCTTGCCAAAGCCACCTTTCTGAAAGCAGAGGGAGGAGGAAAAACATGTAGCCAGGGGGTAATTTTGAATAGGGGAAGCTTTTACTAAACAACTTGTTTTACTACAAGTTGTGAAATGTGATTTGTTTTTTTAAAACCGTTAAAGGACCATGTGCATGGTTGGTGTGCATTGTCTTTTTGATAATAACACTATACATGGAAAGAGCTCCAATTCCTTTCCTCCATTGCCTTTTTTTCTTAATAAAGGGAGATATGTGGGTGCTTTTACCGTCCTCGTCCTTCCCCCATCCACTTTTCTGTGCATCAGCTTGGTCTTCCCCCATCTGCTGAAAGCTCCAGATCCCCCCCCCCCCTCCGTAATCTAACCCTGAACTGACTCTCTCTGTACATACATACTCACTGACCTAGACACACTATCCACACACACATAGGTATAGTTGCAAATATCAAAAGCTCTCAAAGCACATGCTTAGACATGTCTTGCTAATCAATGTAGAACATCCTAAAGGAATTGAAATCATTGATAGATTTGATCAAAACTTAAACATGGTTAGAGGAATACACTTTTTTATTATATTATTTGTCGGCCAATTTTTTCTTTTGTTTTATTAGTAAGGTTAGCTAGTTTGTAATAGTGCATAGGTAAGGGGGGAACATTGCTAACATTTCTTACTTCCTTTCTCCTTCTGTTCCTCCTTTTGGTATCCTCTACCCTGACAGATGACTCCTCCTCTGAGAGTGCCAGCACTAATGGGCTCCCTTCCCTCGCACCTCCTAACACTGCTGCTGTGGTCACTGGGGGTGTTTCTGTGACAGATGGCATGATTCCATATGAAGAGGTGAATTGCAATGGAACCACAGCACCACTGGACTTCAGCACCACATCATCATCATCATCCTCTGAAGAAGGCCAGCAACCCCTCAACCTGAGTGATAGGCTGTTGCAGGGGGTTACTCCCCCACTTGCACCATACCCTGCTGACCCCAGCAGGAAATACACAATCAAAACAGAATATGGCAACAAGGTGAGAGAATAAACATTTCTCTTAAATTACAGAGTATTCATCATGTAGGCCACGCATTGTCTCTAAATGTCACCTTACCTGCTGTGGTGCATTGTGGGATTTCAAGAGTATGCTCTATATTCTCTACTTTGCTTTTAGTAGACATAGAAAACCAGCTAGATAGGACTAACATACATACACCTGATGTATTTCACTAAGAAATGTTTGCGCATATGAAGAAAAATAATTTATTGTGTGATTTATTTGTGTGACTAAAGTCTCCTCAGTACAGCTCAGGAAGCTACGACTCAGTAAAGACTGAAGTGAGCATGTGTGCTGAAGAGTTGAATACAGCTCGTACTCAGGTCATGGATGATGATGATGATGATCATGATGATCACGATGACAGTGACAAGATTAATGACACCGAAGGTCTAGACCCCGAGAGGCTCAAAGCTTTCAATGTGAGACTTTTTTTACATATATTTTTCAGCTTCTTCCTTTATGTATTACTCTTAGATTTCTTGTATTTTTACCATTTACACCTTTCAGTCAGTAGCACTTCAGTAGTCTTATTTTCCTTTCATTCTGACCTTTGTCAAATGTTTGAGCGATTTCTTTTCTGTCTTGTGTTTTTTCTAAACCACACAAAATTACTTATATTTCTTTCTCACCCCCAGATGTTTGTACGATTGTTTGTGGATGAGAATCTGGACCGGATGGTGCCCATCTCCAAGCAACCAAAAGAGAAGATCCAGGCCATCATTGAGTCCTGCAGCCGCCAATTTCCAGAGTTCCAGGAGCGAGCTCGTAAACGCATTCGCACCTACCTCAAATCCTGCAGACGCATGAAGAAAGGAGGCTTTGAGGTATACAGTTTAATTTATGCAGTAAATGTCTTATTAACTTGTTATTTAAAGATTGTGTAAGATTTGTAAGCTATTCGTAATGTTGAGGTTTCTCTTGTCTAAACATTTTCAGTGACTTGTATCTAATTTAAGAGCACAGCCTGGTAAATTTCAGCTTTATGTTAACCATCAAATTTTGACCAAATTTATAATGTACCCTTAATGAGAATGGTTTCACCAGTTCAATTAACATGCTCTTCGTGAGGTTTAGACCAATCATGAACATCTTTAAAGCTCACTCTTACTATCTAGTAACTGTGTAAGTAGTGGAACTGTGGAAGTTAAGAATATCTCTACACTTGCAGCATTCTTGGCATGTTGGCTTACATTTTACTTGCCTAATTCTTTTGCTCAGACACGGCCCACTCCACCACACCTCACCTCTGCCATGGCTGAAAACATCCTGGCAGCCGCCTGTGAGAGCGAGACACGTAATGCTGCCAAGAGAATGCGCCTTGACATATACCAGAATCACGTGAGTACATGTGCATTTGCGTGAGAGAGACAGGGAGATGGACACACATAGGTGGGAAAAGAAAGAAAAAATCTGATAAGGAATTTGTCAAGACTCACTAAAAAACAGAAGCATGCTGGCTGGAATAAAGGTGAAATTATAATGATCTTTCCCCTGTAATTCCTCACTTGAAAACCCACATACCTGTAACAGCTAATGCGGAGCATAGACAACCAAATTGTAACAAAAAACACTAAAAACATTAAGCAAATTAAGAAGATAAAGAAGAAAATGCTTTGAGATTGGGAATCAACTGGAACAATAAGCAGAAATACATTATTAAATAAATACAGAAAAGAAAAACTATTTATCAAAATGTATAGAATGTCTAACAATTCTCTTTTTCACTGCTGCCCTCTGTAGGACGAGTCAATTAATGCAGACAAACCCAACTCCAGAGACCCAGCCGCTGTGGCCCACTCAGGCTTCTCATTGGCTGCCTCAGCCTACTCACAGGACCAGCTTTACACCAATGGGGGGCTTACTTACAGTTTCCGTGGTTACGGAGCCCTAGGCAACAGCCTGCAAAACAGTGCAGCAGCGCAGAGCAATGGTTAGTGGCTATGTGCTTTAGATGCAAAGTATTTTTACCTGAAAGACATGTGCATCATCCTGTCTTTTGTATTTTTTCTCTCTCTCTCTCTCTCTTAGGTCCTACTGACTTGAGTATGAAGTCTGTGGGCTCCAGCTCCTCCTCCTCAAGCTCTAATAGTCACGGTCAGGGCGGTGGAGGTGGAGGAGCGTCGGCTCAGCTCAGCCCTCCTGAAGTCACGGCAGTGCGGCAGCTCATTGCCGGCTATCGTGAGTCCGCCGCCTTCCTGCTTCGCTCAGCTGACGAGCTTGAAAACCTCATTCTACAGCAGAACTGAAACTCCACACATGGTCAAACACAGACACACATACATGCATATGCTCTTACGTACAAGACATACACTCACAAAACACATCAGATGTGCACAGATAGCAGCATACATCAATTGGGACATGCACACAGCACATTAAAACGTATATGTAGCTACATGGCCACAAGCAGATGCACAAATGTACTACAAATACACACACACACACACACACGCACAGAGTCCCCTTTCTTGATAGAGCTACCTATTGCATTCTTCATAATAGCCTTATTGTCATCATAGTGTCTTCTTTGCCCTATTCCCTTTGCCCTCATTTAGATTTGTAACAGGGCACAACTCTGTACAAGGCTTTGATAACCTACTGTTCTCTTAATGCCAAAGGCCATGATCTGAGAAGGCCTGATCTGCTAGACTGTGCAGTTACATGACCAACACAGGATTTACATTAAAATGATGTCACTGTACAGAGCACAATCTATGATAAAAAGCCATCCGATGGCTGACTAGTGACACTGCAGCACTTGTGGGAAATAGAGTTATGTGATTCTACACAATCAGCTTGGTATGACCCAGTATTGCGAGTGTGACTAAAGCAAACGAATTATGTCATTTCCTAGGCATCATTTTTAGATCATAATTATCCAACAGTCACTGACCATTATTTTCACAGCTGGAGTGTTTATAGGGTGTGGGATACTTTGCAGCCATATTGAGAGTTGCAGCATAGGTGTGCAGTTGATGCATTAATGTGTGGAATTTTATTTAATTTAAGGAAAATTAAAGGAATAAGGAATTAGAATAAGAACCAGCCATACCAAAACATAGAGTAAAAACCATCTCAGTCTGGTTTTGACAGCCAGAGTACAAAACGTCTGCATTTTTGGGCCCTAGTTAGATTCTTAAAACTTTAAACCAGGGGTGCATTTTGGGTAACAAGCTACATTACACTCCATTTCAGGTGGGCCAAAACAAAAACAGTTCAATAGACCAATAACTAATCAAGAAGTCCTCTTAAATGTGGTCATCTGTCTGCAATTATTTAAAAGTTGCACATGGATTGAACATGGGTCACATACGGAACAGATGAACACTAATTCATTACTGAAAAAAAAAAATCCAGATGTTTACTTTAACATACAGTTTCTTACATTACTATTTGCCTCTCTTTCACATTCTGTAGTGGAGAATTCCCTATAATCACTTTTTAAAATATTTACTTGTTTTGTCCCCATTTAATCATCTACCAGTTTCCACCTGCCAGTCAGCTCTCCTTATCATACAACAGAGACATGTAAAGACAGCCAACTGCTTCTTTTCAAACCTCTGCTACTCACAATGAATAGGATTCGTACTCGCAACCTCCTGAATATCATTGTCCCCTAGTGTAATATCAAGGACTCGCTCTTTGTTTCTTATTTCAATTCAATTATTTTCCAGAAGACGATTTTATTTTAACATGGATTCTAAATTTTATATATTTAATAATATATATTTATTATATATTTTATAATATATAAAATTTAGAATATATGGCACCCTTGCTTTAAAATGTTTTAAAATCTTGGCCTAAAATTATGTGAAGCTGCCATAGAGACTAACCTTTAGTATATACTATGACCATTGAAGAAGAAGAAGGAGAAGGGAGATATCTAATATTTGTTTAATGCTACCGAGGTTGGGAATATGGTGCAATGTATATGATAATATTTTTAGTGTGTTGTCTGAAAATTTAACATGGACACACTTTTTATGACATAGTTACATTCTTTACATACATTTATTCTTTTCTCAAATATAAAAACATACAAACAAAAATTCTATTTAATAATTTGATTTATGTTGACTGCTACAGATGTTTCAATTCTGTCAAATGGGTATGTCAGACTGTCGGACATTATGCAAATGAAGCTGTGCTGAGATACTTAAAACCCCACTCTTAACCCCTTCTCCACACCCCATTGCCTTTGCAACCCTTTATCCTCAGCACTGCAATGACTTCTGGGAAACACGCTCACAGAGAAAAAAAAACACCCAAAAAAATTTATATATATATATATATATATATATATATATATATATATATATATATATATATATATATATATATATATATGAAGGACTGCAATTCCCATGCTGCATTGCAAACAATTTTTTTTACGTTGTGAATGCTGCTCTTGTTTTCTAACCTCATGACTAAGTCACTTTCATACCGCACGGGGACCAATCAGAATCATCAGAGGGACTTGTTTATGTACATATGCATACGTGTTTAAGCGAAGGGACCTAATTATCAGTGAAACTAGGCCAAAGCTTAAAAAAACCTCCATACTAATTATGTCAAAATTTGTGATGTCAGTCTTACCAGATAATGGTTTCTGATTGGCAGAACACTTACATCTCCTATTGCTGTCATGGAAATTCAGCTGAATGATGTAGTGCACAGAGCTATTTTATACTGCACACAATGACTCTGAGCTCCCTTTTGCTTGTCTCACGCCCCTATGTTAATTTCAATCGTCACCAAATTCAGGCCTCGCAAAAAAAAAGACACTGTTAAAAAAAAAAGCAAAAGACAATCCTGGAGAAGTTGATTTAAACAGTGTAAGCTTGTGTGAGCTGTGTGTCTCCAGCCTTCATGTGATATAGCAACCTTTCAAGTGTTGTAGCCATAACCACAAAATTACAAGGAACCAGAAAACAATTCCTACTGGGGGTGTTGGGTTAAAGGGAGCAATGCATTTCCACTAGATAACTGTACCCACTTTCTTTAATCTAATATTTATGTGTATTTTTTCTTCTTTTATATTATTGTCATTAATTTATAAGTCTGTAAGGTTTATAAAGTTCTTTATGTATGCCTCTTAAGGGAACGTTCTTCTTGTATAGAAACAAAAGCAAACTATAGCCAATTCTTAGTATAACAGGAAACTCAAATACACCGGTGAATAATCTGATATTTGTAGGCTGGACAGGAATCATCATTTGGGTTCACATCAGATTGCATCTTAATATAAATTAAATTAACCTGAAATGTTGTAGCACTTTAAGGCTGGTTAATTTAGTAAATGTCTTAAATCTGGAATCATAAGAAATGATAACATTGAAAAACAGTGTACTATACTTGGGCCCTAGGTTTAGAGTTTTTTATTTATTTATTAATTTGATGAACATTTGTTTAACAATTTTTTTTAAAGATGCACTTGTTTTGGTGAGACCTGCATCCAAACAGGAAATGGACTCTTGGAGAAAATGGAGTCTGTTGTCAGATACTGTGAGTAACAGTTTGGTGAGGAGAATCTGTGTGATTTCCCATGAGTACTTAGGAGTAGTTAGGAGGAGTGTAAGTTAGTGTAGTTTAAACACATATCAGTACTGGTATGTCCTCTTGCTCTACATTCAATTTTTATTTTGGTTTGATTTCTTTAGTCGGGTTTCATGTATTTATGTTCATATTTGTTTGAGAACAAGGTCTGGGAGCTGTGTAACGCTTCACAAGGAAAAAATGCAAGATACACATATAAACACAAACATGCTAAAAAACACATTGGAAAATAAACATTTGGAGGTAAAAGAAAAAAAGAAAGAAAGAAATGCTATGACTTATTTTTTTATAAGTGCAGCAAAGATCTGCAATCACAATGTGGTAACAACCATTGCCTGTGTTCTTTTCATTTGTGGTGCTTTGTAAGATTATTGTTATTGTTATTACTATGATTATTGTATTTGATTTGTTTCTACTCCTGTACCTGCCTGGAAACTGGAGGCTGAAGCCTGGTTTCTCTTTGTATACCAATGTGAAGCTTTGTATTATTTCTTTCTGGTTCTGACTCAGTGGAAGTGTGTGATGTTTACATGTACAGAGGATTAGATTCTTTTTGTTGTTGGTTTCTTTTTTCTTTCTTGTTTCTTTTTTTTGAAGACCCACATATCCAGCCTCAGTTTTTGACTTCAATTTGTTTCCTTAATCTTGTGCATGGAGGGGCATTGTTATGTTTGGAAAGTTATAGAGACTTGGTTAAACCACTGTTAAGGTCCTTGCACACTTATAATACATAAAGTGAATATTTGTGACTGTCATTTGTCCACAGTGGTTCATGTGGGTGTCCCTGAACATGAGAAAACTCTCATTGTGCTTTTATTCCTCAGACATGAGTTTAGTACAACTGTTATAGAAGCCTGTTTTCATTTGCAGGTGTGTGTTACCTCTCTGTTAAACACTGTTCAGTTTTTGCACTTGAGAAGTGTGTTACTTCCTCAGCATTAGTTCAGAATGAATCAGGGTTGGGATCCATGTGCAAGGGCCTTGAGAGGCAACATTTCAGTCATTGATTGTGGATGAAGGTGCTGGATCAGAAAAAAAAGCAGAGAGAGAGAGAGAGCTTCTTATCAGCTCAAAGTGCAACACCAGTTGTCCTTCCCCATAATACAACACAATGGACCTGATGGTTAATGAGCTTCAAATGATTTTTATTACTACTTTTACAAAAACTTGAAACAAATATATTACAAGTCAAGCCAGTGATCTAAGGGAAAGCGTAGCCTCCCTCAAACTGGTCCAGTTAACTAAAGATTTCCAATGTGATTAAGGCCTACTATCTTTGAATTTGCACTTTGACCTTTTGTAGAAGCTTCTCAGTGATTTTAAAAGCCATTCCCCTCATGTTGTTTGCCCATATGGGAAACATAGGAACCTCAGGAACTGTTGAATCTCTGAGTTTGTTTTTTTAATCCAGGCCAATATGTCCTGACTGACAAGTCCTCATGCTCTCTCTCAGCTACCACATCATTTATATCAAATTTGCTATATATCCTTTTTATATTTATTATTGTGATTTAAAAGTGAATCTTCTTTTCAGTACATGTGGCTGAATATTTGAATTCTTTAGAAGTGTTGATAAATATAAATATATATCTGAATATATGTGAAGCAACTAAAAGATGGAAAACATGGCAGGTAATTCCATTTATGTTTGTTTCATGCAAAAAAAAAAAAAGAAGAGGAAGAAAAAAAGACTCAGGTGGGAGAGTTTCCCACCTTTTACATATCACTTTGATGAAAGACTCATTATTGTCTGAAAAAGACTTTTTACATTTTCAATGTGGTGTCGATGTTACAGTCTGAAAAACTGTCGGGTTTTCCACTTGCTGCAAAGTTGCTAGTTCCTTTCCTCCAGAGGTGTGTGTCACTGAGTTGCTGAATAAAACAGTGAGCTCCAAAGTGGTCTAGACTATTATTTATACACATATGCATTATTAATCCACAGTAATGTTTTAGATATATTATCATATCTAAAACATCTATGACAATAATGATTGAAGGTCATCACACAAATGACATATTGAATGGAAAAATAAAAATGAAAGACATCACATTGTCTTATATAGAGGTCATATTTCCCCTTATTTTTCATACAAGATTTCTCTATATTAGCATATTTAAGAAATCAATTTGTAAAACCAGCACCACAGTTTACTAAAACTTTAACATTTTGGCTGGTATCAAAGGATCCATGCAGTTCCCTACATTTTAAATCAGCACTTTCAAATATTAACCACAATAAAATAGCTAAAAACTAATAAATAGTTGCAAGACACAAGCCATCCACACCCTAATTTATTCCACAATACAGGAAGTAAATGTTTGGCTGAATGACAAGCTTTCCTCTGTAGTTAGAAACATTTCTATAAGGTTAAATAGTGGTGAGTGGGACAAGGAATAGGGACAGATAGCTGTGTCTGCACCTGTTCGAACTCAATTAAGTTGAAATGGCAAGAGAATTATCAATTAGTAACACGTGTTAAATCAATTTGACATTTTTTTTCAAGTATTAAGTAGGCTATGCCATTCCCCAGTGATGCACGATGCTCAATCTATGTTATTCACTAGTCAAAGTTTGACTTTAGCTGATGGGAATGTGTAATGTTCTCTTTTTTGGTTGGTATTTTTGGATACTAAATCGCTCTGAGACCCAGAAATTGCTTTTGGCACCAGGTAATGGGGTCGCAGTGTTCCTGGGTGTTTGCTGGTGATGGATCTACTGGTCATCTCACTACAAAGCAAACTAATATGGCCAATGCATGTCATCTTTGAAAAACAATTCTACAATCACTTTTTACTTATAACTTTAAAGTGTTTTCTGTTGGTGCTTATCTAAATATTTCTGTATGTATTAATCTTGTAAAAAAAGTAACTTTCCATAAAATATAGCACAATTACAAAGTCACAAATTTCCTAAAGCAATATACTAATGAGTTTACACAGATTAGATTCAATTCATAGGCTGTTTAGTCAGGTTAGTAAGTAAGTTTGGTTATTGAAAATGATAAGAGGTTATTGGTTATTGAAAAAGATAAGAAAATAATAAGGGGATATTGTGTGCATGTGTAGGTTCAAGCCAATGTGTAGGCTATCAAGACATACATGCTTAGTTTTAGAGATTTTATAATTATCTAAATATCCTCAGTTCTGCCAAGCATCTGTGTTTGTCTGTATATATTTTGTTATATAGCAAAACAATTAACTAAATAACAAGTGCATGCTACATTATAGTTATATAACTAATACTTTTACCTACTATTAATGCAGACACTCATGTGCTACAACTACCATACAGATACACCAGAGAGCAGCAGTGTGACAAAGGATACAAGAAGACAAGACTTTGGATTTACCAAAACAACAAACAAAAGACACCAGCAGCTACTGTATGTCTGCAGACGAACCTTTATCTTCATTGACTTTAGTTAGATAAACTAACAAGTTTACCCAGTTGTGGATTCGGTTACTGACCACTACAGAAGCCTCAAAGCCTCAGTCTGACCAGCCCTGATATGTCTATGTTTGAGATGTCATGATGTTAATGTTATGGTTATTAATGTTTAATAAATGGCCGGTGGTTATGAGACTTTGAGATGTATCCCAAGTATCATACAGAGAACCTGTGCATCCAGGTAGGACAATCAAAGAGCTCACTGTCCAATAAAGGCTGAGATATATTTTCTATGAAAACCCATTTTCACACACTCTCAAAAACCCCTAGAGGAGCAGAAATTGTGTATATGATGTTTGTTGCCCAATAGGCATTACTCTTTTCTACCATTTAAGCACTTTGAATCTGCCACAGAAGACCATAGCAGCTGTGCTTCTCATGGAGTTTTACGGGTGGCATTAAATTTTTTAACATGCAGGCATTGAGCTATTTGAATAACTGATTCTAAATTACTGAATGAAATATTTCAATAAAATTTTAGAGGCTTCTCAAGTCTTAAGTCTTAATGTAATCACCTCAGTTAGGCGTTTGTTTCTTATATGCTACTAGAGGCAATGTAAAGCTTTAGAAAATATTGTGGACTGCAGGTTGTGGCACATGAACTAACTGTGAGAGGAGCATGACAAGAGATAATTTTTTGGACCCAGACCTTGTGTATGTCCACGAAATTATGCAAAGTATACACTTAACCTATTACAATATAGTGTGTTAATCAAAAACAGATTCAAGACTCAGGAAATACTCCTACTGTAAATGTAAAAATCCACTTCACATAGCCCCTAGCAGCTGTTTTGTGAATGGTGTGCACCTACTCAGCTTCCTTTAAGGGACTGCTTCACAATAGTCCATTTACACTTACACTGATGGCATTTTTCCTTTTCCAGAGTGACTTACAAAAGTGTTTTGAAGTCTCTATCAATCAAAATTCTGATACTGATCTTGGAATAAAAGTACTGTTGGTCTACAAAACCCTGGCGAGAAGAGATATAGTATGAAAACACAAAAGATAACACAAGAAAGTCTTATTGAAGTCTACTCTAAAGAGTTATTTAAGCAGCCTTTGCAGTGTACAACACAGCCATGAAAGGCATCTCTCTGGGGGCTCATTGGCTTGGCATGGCACCTCTATTTGCCACAGATCCTTAAGCGCCCACCATGGGATCTGCCTTTTGTGCATCAGACCCCTGAGGCCAAGGTCAGAGCTCCCTTTTGTGCTTTAGTCACTTATTTGCATTTAAACTGACAAACTGAAGAGTGTCTCTGAAAAACTGCCTTTTTTTCTAGCAATCACTGAAAAAAGAGATGGCAATGCTCTCATGCTCAGTTTGCCCTGCATGTGTTGGTAGACTAAAGAGTGGCCTTGCAGTTGAATCAAGTATGGCCCATGGTCATAACACCTAACATTGTAAATCAGAAGGTTGACTTGGCAGCCTTTAGTAGATGAAATAGTTCATTGTCACTTTAAACTAGCATTAACCTTGGGAGACATTTTCAGTGAATGTTAGATTTATGACAGTAACATTTATCACAATTCCTGCTTCAAATATCACTACGTGAGTCTGTTGGAAAGTTTTGCCATGCACATGCACATGCACATAAATGTGAATGTGTGGGCATGAGCCTCACCTAGAATAACTAGCAATCTGTGACCTTATATCTGTAGAATGGTTTTGCTGCTCTCTAACTGTATTGAATGTAGTAACTGTACAGTAAGCTGTGTGAGTGACTGATAACAAGGTAACACAACTGTTAGTGAGAGAAAATGTCCAGCACTTCATGGAAAAAATCTGTATCAGCAAAAGTTCCATTTCACTTAAACTCAACCCAAGTTTATTAGGAACGCCTGTTATGCAAATGCAAAACTCAAAAACAAATATCTTAAGCTATCATGTGCACAAGCTCACCAGACTGGGCAGTTGAAGATTAGGGGGCAGAGAGATTACCTCGTCTTTTTCCAGGCTGTAAAGAGTATATTTGTGTTAGTATAAACTTCCAGTCAGCTCAGACCAGTCTGGTCATTCTCCTCCGATCTCTCTCATCAACAAAATATCACAGGTTGATTTTTTCCTGTTAAACAGAAGCTCTTGACCTGTATCTTCAGGATTTTATTAATTGTTTTGCTACCACATTATTGGCTAATAAGTGTACAGGTGTTCATAATACAATTTGCAGTGTGTGTATATGTCCATATACTAATATTAGTTTTGGTATCTCACTTTATTATACACGTTATGCAGAAGATTCTAAACATAAATACAGATAGCACAGCCTACTTGTTAGATATCTTCACTGCATAGCATTGCCTTTGGTTGTAATAATAATGAATTAGCGAGCACAACCAAAAAGTTGTCTTAGAGCAGAAAAGTATATTGTGTAAACTAAGCTTTAAATAATATGGTGTTAAATAAGAGAATAATCAATGCAAAGTCATAATCTGTTTTGTTCTGTTTCTATGCAAGTCAGGCTAAGAATCTCAGTTGCAAAGAATCCAAAAGTTATCATGACAGTAACTTTATATATCTCTATTATCCATGTACCTACTTATTTATAGTTTCATGTTTCTATGTTTATGTCACATAGCCATCACCTCGGGTTAGGGTTAACCCTAATCAAATTCATTTCTGATGCTGTCTCAGATGTTGTAAATGTCTACACAGTGTTGTCTTCTTTAATCTTAGGGTTAGTCAACCAATTAATTAGGGCTACTGACTATCCTTGTCCAGCCTATTTAAGGCACCACCAAAAAGGATCAGGACATCCTAAACCAGCTCTTGCTTTATTAAGTAAATGCTGGTTGGGTAGAATTATATCCATAGGAACCCTCTTGGTGGTGAGACATCTGACTCAGACTGCAGAAGAATATTTAAAGCTATGATAATTGGTTTCATAGCAACTGACATAGATAATGTTTTGTGGATGCCCTTATCATTACTTAGTAGCTGGGGAATTGGCTGAATGGACAGTTCCTCACAATTCCACTACCAGAAAAAGGGGAAAATCTTCCCAGAAGAACTGAGTTTATTAACTGTGTTAATAACGGGGTGGGCCTTTTTTTTTGTGGCCTGAATCTGGAATAGGGTGTTCGAAAAACACTTATGGGAATGATGGTCAAGTGTCCACAAACTTTGTGCCATATAATATATGTAATAAATTTGCCTTTTAACCTGCCAGAGTAAAACTTTCAAGAGTGTTTTACTTTCAAGAGGGTACTTTTATCCTTTTTTTTATTTTCACAACCGGTACTTAATAAAGCAACTGGTTTTTGGATGACCTGTTCCAATGGGAGTGGATTGCAGAGCAGTGAAAATGAAAATGTCCAGATAAAGCAACTCATATAATCACTTTTTACAACCCAGGTGAGCAGGAAAGCATCTCAGCATGCAAAAAAAAAAAAAAAACACTGAACCTTGAAGTGGACGGGCTACAACAGCAAAATACCCCACTGAGTTCCACTCCTGCCAGGCAAAAACAGAAATCTGAGGCTATTACTGGCACAGGATCAACCAAACTGGAGATTTAAAGATTAGAAAAAAATCACCTGGTATTTTTCCAGTCTGAACTGTCCAGTCTTGGTAAGTCTGTGCTGCCATATAATCAGAATCAGAATCAGAATCAGCTTTATTGCCAGAAATTATTTCGTCTAGATTGTATATGTCATTCTGTTACACTGTGGAGCTTCTGTCACTAAAACAAATTCCTTTAAATGTGTACATACAATGTATGTTCACATTTAAAGGTGTGAAATGTGCAGTTGAAATATACATATACAAATATAGGCAATTGTATGTACAAATTTGCAAGTGTGAGAAATGTGCAATTGAAGTATACAATATATACAATTTGTATGTACAGATGTGCAAGTATGAAATGTGCAATTGAGGTATACATAGTACAAATGTACAAGTGTGAAATGTGCAATTAGGTATTGTGTGTTCCATGGTGTTAATTGTTCATCAGATGGATTGCTTGAGGGAAGAATTGGCTGTTTAGATAACTGCCTGAATGTCCAAGTGTACAGGTGTTCCTAATAAAGTGATCAGTGAGTGTATATTTTGTGGTGCCCACAATACAGTGTCATGTATGTGATGTGAAATGAATATGCATGGGTAAGAACAAATAGATAATGCTTAAGGAGGCCATGCTTTTTTCCACTTTCCACACTTTCACCCACTTTCTTGCTGTTTTGTCCATCATCTTTTATGTCATGCTTATGTTATGTCTCTCAAACCTCGAAACTTCCAGGACATGTAATATTCTATTGCTGTTGTTTGAACCTGTCAGTAATTGACAGAAGCAAATTCAAGGAAGTAGGTCAAGGTTTGTGTATGTTTGTATTATATCTCTAAGTGAAAGTACATGTGAGGATAAGCCATGCATTCACTTTTTGTGATTTAGTATGTGCCGACTCCTCCCTACTACATAATCCACATCCAGGTCTTCTGCTCACCATATATTTTTAATGCTGTCTGTACAAACTTGATGAACTATATTAGTGACTGTGTCTCCAGTGAATGGAAGCACAGGACTGTTCAGCCAACTTCATACACTTAGACACCTACACAAACTCAGGAAAACTTGGCTTCGTTTCAAATCAAATCCCAAATTATGGTTATTAATCAGCGGCATTTTAAACAAGTAACATTTTAAGGCTTATCATTTATGTTTTTAACGCAGGTTAAGATTTTGAACACGTGGTCAAACTAAATTAAACACATCACAATATTTAGCCAAGGACATTAAACATGGCTGGCATGCTTGGCCTGAGTCAGTTCACCTTTGTACACAGTAACCTTGCAGTCTGGAACTGAAAGCATGCCTGGTATATTCAGGACATGTGGTCATTTTAGATCTGTTACTAGGCTATAGCTGGCTCGTATTCAGTGAGAAAGGAGCAAGATCCTGGTAGCACACAATACCAATTTGAAATTGTGATTCTTTCATTTTTGCATTTACAGACTTAAGAAACTAAGCACAGCTTTCTATTTTTTGATATGAAGGTGTAAAATTGGACAGCACTGATATCATGTCAGTGATACTGTTAATGAAAACATCATCATAATTAAATATGAATTTACTTAATTTGTATATACAGAGTGGGAAAACTTGTTGGATGTTGCTGCAGTTTAAATGTGGAAAACAGTAAGTTACATTCATTAATAAAAGACATGATGTAAACATGTTTAGTCAGCGTGTTGTTTGGGGGCAAATTCAAGAATCAGAGTCAGTGGGGGTCAAAACACTTGCAGGCAACAATAAACTAGATTAATCCGTAATTATAAAATGGGAATATAAGTGCAGGTCAACAACATTAAGCACTACATTAAACAAAGGACAAACAGAGAAAGAATACTAGTGGCAATCGAATATGTCGGCAAAAAAATAAATAAATGGTGGACTGAGGCAAACATCTAACTAAAGTCTTAAGACTAGAGAGACTTGTGCTTATCAGATGGTTTTTTCTTGCCTGCCACCATATGTTTAGACGGTAGACTGTCGTGACCTTATTTTTCCAAACAGGTGTTGATATACAAATAGCATTAGCTGTGAATATCCCTACTTAGCTAACCTATTTTAATCAGGCTGAAGCCTGCTTACTCCTGACCGCTCTGTTCTTAAGCAGGGTTACAGTTCTACTGTAGGAAACAAAAATACATGGCTGTGAGGAATCATAGATTTAAATCTTGGAATAAAAGTGGGATTCACTATACAATACACAGTTGTATAGAATGCCTTTGTACAGTAGACTCTAGCATGAAAAATTCCCCTCACTGTAACTAAGAGGTCCATAAACACATAGTGTAGCAAGGTTGGAAAGGCAGAAACTGCATTCTCTGTATCCCAGTTCCTCAAACAAACTGGTCACTTTTGGTGTCAACTGGGCTGCACACCAGGCCTCTTTGTCTGACCTCACTGATGCTTTTGTAGCTGACTGGAAACAAAATCTTTTCAAAAATTGTTTAAAAAATTTGCAATCACTTGCCTAAGTAGGTAAATGCACAGATTAAAATAGCATATATATAATTTCCTGGTTATTAAATCAATAATGGTTATTAAATAATGGTAAGAAAGTTTACTTTTGGTCTGTTTATCTTATTGAAACGTAGCCATAAGTATTGTGTGTATAAAGTTATTCTAGTTGGGCTTGGGTGGATGTTATTAAGACAGAAATGTTTTCTTTTAAATGTTCGCAGTGTTTATGTATAGTATGAAGACCGTTCATTATATAGTATGAAGACCGTTCATTGGTTATTAAATCAAAAATAATAATCAATATGTCTGCACCTTTGAGAGTCATTAAACTGCTAGAACCAAATTCCTTGTGTGTGTCAACACACTTGGCCAATAAATCTGATTCTGATTCTGGTAAAACAGAACAAGTCAGGCCAGACAGACAGTAAATAGTCAGACATATAACACACATTTTATGTGGCAAAAACTACATTTAAATACCTGAACTTCCTGGTACCAATATTTTTCCATAAATGAGCACTGTGTAACATACTACATGCAGAAAACCTTGCTGTAGCTGTTAATAGTTTCTGCAACCTACTGCTATTTGTAGCAGAATATATTCTCATAGCCAAATGCTGTACATTCATAAATATGTAAAGTGACAGCACAATTGCTACATTTGTAAATGGGCTGATTGAGCTACAAAACATTTGGAGCCATAGGCTGCAGTCATTTATTTAAAAGGGCAAACAATAACAATAAGTGGTCAAGGTTTTTTTATTTTAATAAACATTGTTTGGTCATCAGTAAAAAAGCAGCCTGAGCAACATAGAAAGCAGTCTATTTCCAATGACTGTCAAAAAGAAAGTGATTTTAAAACTGGTAGCTGCATGGATTGTGCGCTTATGAGTCAGGGGAAGTGCTGGGCTCGGGATTTCCTTGATCACTGCTTACACTCAGCTTTCTCTGCAGCACCATTTCCTTGGCAATGCAAGTCACCTTGTCATTAGATATAATGTGGGTTCCAGCCCTGCAAAATGAACCACAAAGTTAAAAACTAGTAAAGATATGAAAGGGTTGCATGCCTTTGTCTGATTTAACTTTAACTGCATTTGCTCTTAGACTCACTTGTGCTGGGTGTCATGTCCAATAGGTGTACTTTGCTTCCCAAAGAAAAAACTGGCCCACCAGTGTCCTGAGTCTTGTCTAGGTAGACCTGGGATTAAACAGCGCTAATCAGTATTTACAGCCTGTTTATCCAAGAGATCTTTATGTAATTGTTGTTTTTGAAATTGAAGTATTTACTGTTTTGTGTGTACCTGGGTGGTGTGGAATAACTTCTCCAGTATAATCTGAACTGCCACAAGAACTGTTGCTGGAAGTAGATCCTATGCGCCCTGAAACATTTGCATTAACAAGATACAATTTTTAGGAATAAGTGGGTAAATGGCAAAACAATCATTGTCACTGTGACAGCAATATTAATTGCAAAGTTACACAATATAGGTAAAGATTGGTGCTTACGTCTGTAGTAGTCATGGGTAGCAACAAGAGATCCACTGGATGGAATTGATGCCATTTTTCCAAGTCTGTCTGAACAGTGTTCAAGATGGAAACCCTGCAAGGGTAGCAGTGAAGGAAAGAAGACAAAACAGGTTAATGCTAAGTAAGCATGGGCGATAAATAAATGTGGCCTATCTTAGCAGTTCAAGATAGACCAAAGTCCATCCAAAACATACATGCCAAATTTTCAGCCTAACCCTTAGAAACAGTTGGCAAAATAAGGTGATACATTACTTATTTACATGACTGGAAAATCAGCCCAATTTAAGTCAGACTGAACTGTATCACAATAAATTACTTATGAATATATTTAAGAGAATTTCCAGAGAAGTAACCATATCTATGGACATGTTCTGGAAGTCTAGTTACATGCCATGACAGCTGTTGGCAGTAAAGTTGGGTTTCAATTTCTGAGCTACGTAGGCAGCATCTGTAAGCGCAATCAAAAGCACAACATCTTATGTTATCCAGCAGACAACATTATCCAGAGCAACTTATATTTTATGCCTTTTTACACAACTGAGCAATCAGTTGAGGGCCTTGTTCAGGGGACCAAGAGTGGAAGCTTGGTAGAGGTGGGATTCAAACTCACAACCTTCCAACTGATAGTCCAGCACCTTAACCCCTGTTGCCACTAACAACATGAACATCCACCGACGTTATGTAAACAACTGGCAAAAACAAACCTGACCAAGTTCGTGTCTAAGCATCAGATAAAACACAAAACACTTATTGCTTTCAACTTGCGTTTCTTCACTCTTGGTAAACTTCCTGTGTGTACATACACGGTTAAAGCGACAAGTGAGGCAGAAATGAGCTAAAGAACAGAGCAGACAATACAAGCCATTGTGAAACTCACCTTTCAATCACAGCCTGGTGTTAAATGGTGAAATCTGCCTTGTTCTTCGATGAACGGTCTTCATACTATACATAAACACTGCGAACATTTTTAAAGAAAACATTTCAGTCTTAATAACATCCACCCAAGCCTAACTAGAATAGCTTTATACACACAATAGTTATGGTTACGTTTCAATAAGATAAACAGACCAAAAGTAAACTTTCTTACCATTATATACGGAATCTGGCGATTTTTAGGTCGCAGAGATGGAAATCAGAATATCAAATGGTTTATGTTAAATAGTGAAGCAAACACTAGGCGACGAAACCCATATGTATTTTGTGTTTTGGGATCAAGCCCGACTGACTCCTACAGTCATCTCTACCGACGAAGTTCGAGTACTGAGCTTATATTAACTGAAACGCCTCCCAGGGGGCGGAGCTTATTCTGACTGACGTACGGCTCGCGCCTGTCACGCTGCTGCTGCATGCTGCATACAGCAAATAGTGACGTACCCAGATTAGCGAGTGTCTGACTCGTGGCTGCTTTTTTTTTAATTTCCTTTCAATATAATGTGATGAAATTGTTCAAATCGTGCATTTTTTAATACAGCTTTCAGATTCGTACAACTTCTGAATATCTTCTAGTGGAATTATGTACCATTCATCTAGCAGAATATCTTCTAGATGCTTCAGAGAGGATGTTATTTGTTATTTGGAAACATCATTTGTTCCACAGGATGCACCAGATCACCTAGAATTTCCAAATACTAGATGGCAGTGACACAAGCATGTAGACTAATGATGGAGTCAGCAGAATACTAAGATATGGCCACCCAAATCTTTACTGATCCACACACATGTTTGACCCCAATTTCGTCCTTTATTCTTCTTCGCCGATGAAGTCCTAACCTGTCGTCAGGTTAAAAACCAGGTTTTATAATACTAACATAAGCATATATGACTAGCATAAAATGAGCACATGAGCTCCCTGGTGGTCTAGTGGTTAGGATTCGGCGCTCTCACCGCCGCGGCCCGGGTTCGATTCCCGGTCAGGGAACGTAACTTTTACTTTATTTTTTTTTACTTTATGTTTGTTTCTTCCTCCTGATGTATTAATGATGCACAGCTAAAAAACGTAACACTCGCATTGTGTTTGAAATGTAGGTCTACGATATCGAATTGCCAGAAATAAATTCGATAAAAGGTTTCCCGATAAAGCTGGAGGTTAAGTTTAACTGCAGCATGCAGCACCCCCTAGCGGCGGTGCCCATATATTACATCAGACTGCACATGTTTTGTTCTCTGATTTTGAACTGTAATTTAAGGTAGTTTAATTAAAGCCTCTGTACATGCAGAATTTTACCCTACTTATAATGTAAGGGAAGGGTTGGGATATTTACAATTAATGGGTAATGAGGTTAAACAAGAAGAGACAAAAATAATTTGCATGTAAACCTTTAAAGCAGCTTCGACTTGGCAGAGTCAGGTAATCAAAGCTGAATAAAAAATGCCTTAGGACACTAAGGAAGTGCTGCATAAACATGTCAACATTAACTTTTGTTGAAGCAAAGACTGAACATTTATATATTAATAAAACAGTAAAATTATTTTAACAAATTCATATATTTTAAGATTTTTTACATAATTATAGGTAGGAATGACTATGTTAAATGTTTCCAATTTATTTCCCTAAGTAATTACATCAGTAACATTTTCCCAGTTGTACAGACCTTTTGTTGAATGCTTTATACTGAGTGTCTGTGGATCAAGCATGAAAAGTTTCTTGTCAGCAACATGCACATATATTCTGTCTTATTTAATTAATTTATTACTATAAAAAGAAAGCACACTTTAGAATGGGTGTGAGTGGAATATGCTTATATGATTAATTAAAAACAGAAAAATAAAGAGGCTTAAAAGGTTAGAATTCCCGTTAAAATTATATTTTACATACATATAATAAGCTGCTATAAACAATATGCACCAGATAGTAATGTAATAATATGGAAGAATATGAAAATCTAGTATAGACCTTTGTTTATCTGGCTGTTTCCCACAAGGACATTTTTAAACAACAACAAAAAAAATCAGCTTTAAAAATAAATAAATAAACAAAAAAAGTAAAATAGTTTCCTTTTGTAGCTGAGAATAAGGGCAGAGGTAAGTTTTGGTGTACACATATAGCATTATTGACATTTGTAATTATGTCAGCCTGGGAGAGTGAGAGAGTGAGAGAGAGAGAGAGAGAGAGAGAGAGAGAGAGAGAGATTGTTCCCCTGCTACGTCACCGCTGTGTACCGGAAGTGTGAATCTGCGCGTCAACAGTGCACTTACTAGCTGAGGTCCTCATATAAAACTACCGAACGTTTTGTAACGCGTATAATATTTACACAGCATTTTCTAACCCAGATGGACGCTGGTGCCAGAGGTAGGATTTCTAAGATATTAACAATATACAGAACTGAAGAACAGGTGTTTGTATCTGCGCTCTCTGAAGACTGTCGGCTAGCTGAGATCTGTCTCAGTGTTCGTGTTTGTGTGTTTGTTCGTGTGTTTGTGTTTGTTTGTTTGTATGTGTGTGTCCCAGTCTCTCAGTGTTACAGCGTAGCTGTGTGTGTGTGTGTGTGTGTGTGTGTGTGTGTGTGTGTGTGTGTGTGTGTGTGTCCCAGTCTCTGTGTTACAGTGTAGCTGTGTGTCTCTTTCTCTGTCTATGTGTTACAGTGTAGCTGTGTGTCTGTGTGTGTCTGTTGATCTCTGTGTGTCTGTGTAAACGATTAAGGTTTGATTTAGGTCACTGCTGCAGTTTTGGCAAACAGGCTTTTCGAAGATATTAGTTACCCATCTTTTTGTTTAGAAATGAATAGTTTGTCAGCTGTTTAGCTACCTAGCTTAATAAGTGATCCTCCTTTTGTATTTACATACTTTTACTTTTTACTAAATGTCCATTTTAATTTCCATGTTCAAACTATTGTATATTTGCACTATTTTCCTGCAAGATAATCTTGACCACAAACCTGTTTTGCGCAGTATGTCTTAGCCGACTGGGCAGTAGTAGAGAATATGAGCTCTAACCCGAGTTTCTGGTTTGTTTTGTCTGGAGATACCTTCACTGAGGGTGGAGCAAATGAGAGAACATTGCCACCAGGACTGACAGAGGAAGAAGCTGCAGAACTGGAACTGGAGCTCAGTAAGGTGAGCTGCAAAACTGGAACTGGAGCTCAGTACTGTATACCCCTAATCATGTTCCCCATGTCACAGCTGATCTGTACTTTATTGCAGTTACTGATTATCTACTCAGAATCAGAAAGGTCTTTATTGCCAAGTATGTTTTCACATACAAGGAATTTTTTCTAGTACAGGAGCTCCACAGTGTAAACATATAGGCAGTGGTAAGAAATGAACACATAAATAATAGACAGTTGTATGTGCAAATTGAAGTAAAGATGTGCAAATTCAAATATAGATGTGCAAAATAAAATGTAAATGCGTACTTGTAGACAATGTAAGAATAGGGTTTGTTCTGTGTATGTTAGGTGTTCATCAGATGTATGTTGTGTTCATCAGATGGATTCTCATAATACCTTTCCATTGAATAAACTGAAAAGTATGTACTAGCTGGTAGGATTCTTGAGCAGATATTAGACTTTAGAATTAAGAATAATTTAGTTCTGGAAAAGTATGTAAATTTAAGTAATGGTTTGGAAAGATATATTCTGTTGTAAATCTCCCAGTGAATTTTTGCTTTCAAACTAAACAGACTTTATTGGCATCTCATTTTGGCAGGTGGAGGATGAAATTCAGACACTGAGACATGTCCTTTCATCCAAAGAGAGGCATGCTGGAGAACTGAGGAGAAGATTGGGTATAAGCCCTCTGATTGAGATAAAAAGCAACCTTACCAAAGGCTGGCACAATGTCCAGTCTTCTAATGCGTGAGTACCTCCATTCAAGCTTTACTGCTGTTTAGCTGGTTGTAGAGGTTTGGTGGTGAACTGTCTTTCCTTTTTCTTTGCTCATCTCTTTTTCCATCACAGTGATTTGTCTGAATATACTTTTCTTCACCAGTTTTTCACTCATTTCTATTTCTAGTTACATGAAAAGCTCCCAGACTCTTGGGGATTTGAATCAAAGAATTACATCCTCTAACATGTGAGTTTTCTCCCTCACATCCTTTCTCTGTCTTCTCCTGTCTTTCTGGGATTTTAGTGCTTTGTTCATCTTGTTTACCTTTCTGTTTGCCTTCTGTTTCCAAATTTCCCTTTACCAGAAGGATTTGTGTCAAATGGGGTAGTTTTTGAAATTTTGGCTAGCACTATTTCCTGCAGTACCTAAGCTACTTCTTAACTGAATTAATTTTAAATAAAAGCAAATAATAATACAAATACAGGTGATGAACAAATTGGACAAGTATATTGGACAAGTATGGTCCAGTGTTACTCAAAAGTGGTTCCTCAGGGAAGGGATAGTACTATGGAGCCAGTCATTACACTTTCTTTTATACAAGTCAGTTGCAGTCCACTAAATTTATTGGTCAAAGAGTTGACCAATCAAGAGTTCAGGAATATGTTTTGACTTAAAATATGAAAGCTTATTATGTGAGGATGAAAAGGAAGGAGATTTTATTGGTTGCACCTTTAATGGAAATGTAAGCTAGCTGGTGTGCAATAAAGTGAGTGTGGAAACTTTGGAGCTAAAATAAAGAGAACATTTAGCCACATTGTGCTCAAAATGTCACTTAATTATTATTCATTTCTTCATCTGTGGTATAAAAGTTTTATCTCACAAGCAATATTTTGGTTATACTGAATATCAGCAGTGCTTTGATTACCTACACCATTCACCCTGTGGCCTCAAAATTTTATTTTTACCCTCAGCATGATGTTTTTCAGCTGATTCTGAAAATCATCCAAGTCATCTATGCATGATAATTAATCTGCATATTAAAAAATGATTTTTAAATCTGTCATATCATGCTTGACTGATCTGTGTACTGCAGCAGGTGCTGGAATTGAAAACAAGTAGCTTCTGCTTTTTTTTTTTACAGTATCGAGGAGTTAAACCTCTGTGTTAAACTTTATACCAAACCGTTGCATTTTCAAGTCTGTTTTGTCAGGAGGTATTGATGAATTAAATATGTGCAATTGAAGTTTTCAGTGAAGAGATAATAATTTGCATCTTCCTTTACAAAATGTTTTTCATAAATGAGGACTTTTTAATATCAAGAAGTTACTGAGAAAATTAATGTTTATAATTTGTATAATCTAAGTGATAACAGGAATTACTGATAACGTTCCACTACATTTAAATGTAACAACAAAAACAGCATTTGACCATCAGGAGAGAATAGAGAGTTTCTGTGTCTGGTTGTTGGATGAGAGAAGTATAAAATAGCAGTGACTGTTAACTTGGTAGTGAGACACCTGTGAATAAACAAATAGACCAGAATGATAATCTACTGGTGCTGAGTGCATGGGCTAGTGATCTGTATGTTCTAAGTTACTGCAAACCTAAATACTTTTTAATATGTTGTTAAAATGACTATAAATGATGCTTTGAGAATATCTATATAAAGCTGTATACATATAACTTGTGATAGTATTATTCATAAATACCATACACTGTATATTTTGCTAGAAAGACACAGCAACTCTATTAAAATAAATGAAAGTAAGTCTGAATAAAAAAAAAGAAAGTGATGTTACACAACAGCTGTGATCTCATAATCATGTCCTAGTGTTTCCTGTTTATTCAGTGAGGTCTGATATATGTGGGAATCAATTAAGTTCTTCCAGCTATTGAAAAAAAAAAAATAATCAAACCACATGTTCCGACGCTGTTAAATGTTAAACATTTCCCCTCCTGCAGTTAGACGTCTTTTGGTGGTGAACAAAAACCTGTGCTCTTGCTTTACTCTGTAGATGGAACATTCTAGACTGTTTCAGGTCAACAGGTGTTGATGGTTCAGCATTTCTGTTTCGCTTCAGAGAATAAAATGCAATTAGAAGAGAAGCTTTCTTTGTAAATTTCTGATACTGACTAATTTTGTCAGCATGTAATCACTATAAATAAAACACATTTTCAACAAAAGAGCACAGGTCAAACAAAAACTATTAATGGGACCCATAGGCTTAGAAAAAGCAGCCAAACCTGTTTTAGAAGTTAGCTTTGTTTATTATGGACATTCATTTGCTAACTCAATTAGCTATCTAAATAACTATGCATACTTTACAATCCTTTTGTACCCTTTTGTCTTTTCAAGTGTTGAAAATTGTGTCACAGTATTTTGATGTCAGGCTTTTTCTAAATTTGAGGAATACTTGTCCTGTTCGTTGCACAGTTAATACTCTTTTCAAAGAAAAACATAAAAGGTTACAATCTTCAGCCAATTAGCCTGCATATATTTAAAAATGTCTGACATTATAATAACAAAGTGGAAATCTCTCTGCTTCTCTTTCTGTCCTTCTGCCTGTGTGTGTGTGTGTATGTGTGTGTGCATGCTTGGGTGTGTATGTAGTTATCTTACAGCATCTGCTACTCTGGAAGACATTAGTCGTTCTGAAGCGTGAGTGATTCATCTGTTTTTATCTTACTTTAATTGATTTGTCATGTGAAATAATGATTAACATAATGAACTTTATAAATACTTGGTTTTTACTTTTATGCAAAAAAAATGGGGGGGTGGGGGTTGGAAGGGGTTTTCCCCCTCCTTTGTAACAATTAGGACTTCATTCACATTACCTTTTATGAGCAATTGAGGAAAGACAAAATGAGCTTGTTGAAAAAAGTTATATATTTTTAGTCCTAAATCCTTGTTATATTCTGTATGAATGCTTCATTATGAATCACCTGGTTACATTTGAGTGTATTGCACATGCTTGATGTTACCATTTATATCAGAAAGGGATGCATGCCTATGTATGTATTTCATATAGTTATATAGTTAGCCTTCTTTTTGCTGGAACCTTCTTGTGAAGTTGGTTCCTAATAGCAAACCCTGCTTCATATGGAACTTGGTTTGTGTTTCACGCATCTTAATCCCCCGGTCTGGTGATAGCCACCTGGATAATGTATGCCACCAAGTCATGAGGAACCAACACACCTTAGGAACCCCAGAAAAGGTTTTCAGAAATGATGGGCATGTCTACACTGCTGGGAGCAGTTATGTTTTCACTGCAGAGCTCAGAGCACACTTGGTGATGACATCCATCTAGTGGCCCAGTGTTTTAGGGAGCTCCCAGTGTATTTTCACCATGCTGGATAAACAGTTACTCTAAGCATCTAGTAGCCAATAGTCATTCCAGCAGGGCATGTACTGGGCGCATCAGAGTTGGCTCGTTCAGGATATGACAACACTGCAAGGTCAGTCAATTGGGAGGAAACCCTGGGTTTAACCAAATTGTCAACCCTGAATCTTCTGGCCCACACTTCAGTCCAAGGCATAGGGAATTTCTGCTCATGGGATTGCTAGTCCTGTCCCAATCAGCTGTCTGGCTCCACTAGGAAGAACGGCAGTCAACAAAAACACATAAGAACACAGAACAGCTAATTTAACCCCTAATTTAGGGGTAGGCATAGAGCTCTAAAAGTGTCAAACAAGTCTGACGATGCACTCACCTCAGCATGAAGAGAGAATAGAAGTCTATCACCTGCTTTGGAGGTCATATCTGTAGATAGACATATGCTGAATAGGTGTGCATGAGGTCTGATGTGGGATATTAGGAGGGAAGAAATGGCTGTCTTCCTGTGACTTTTTTGAAAATTTTATTGTTGTGGGGAAAAAAACAACTTGTTCAATTTACATTCAGTAGAGATAAGTATGAGGTTTTATAAATAGCAGGATTGTCATTGTTTAACATTTCTTTGAAAAATGCTCAAAGTGCTCTATGGGGCAGGGATGGAGATTAACAGGGCAAAATTATATCAGGTGAAAAATATTTTCAATATTTATACATTTTCAGTGATGTTTGTGTTCCACTTGCTTGCTAATGAAATGGAGCCAGGTTTAGTTTTAGTTAATTTAGCTAATGTAATTTTCATTCTGTTCATGACAAAATTAATATTGCACCCTGCAGTGTATAGATATGAATATAGAAACTGTCAAGGGGTTGATGCATCTAACCTAAAGCTAATCTCATAAAGAGAAGCACTTCTCATAAAGAGAACCCTCAGGCCAGCAGTGTTCGTGTCTCTACTTGTTTTCCCAGAAGTCTGTGTCAGATAGGTGAGGAGAGACTGCACGGTTAGAGAAGGTCACATCTCCAAACAAAGCAAGATTGCTAAACCTTGGTGCTAAACCATATTAAAAATACTTACAATTTGAACACAGCCATCTGGTATTTTTCTTTGTTCTAAGCTGACATTAACATTTACCTCAAACTATGATAAAGATAATACATAAATTAACTAATAATAGACAGTATAATGAACATTTAATGTAAATTATAATAGGAAAGAAAAGTGTCTTGGTAGTAAAGTTATCTTCCGTGTATGACTCAGAGCGAAGGCTTGCAACTGCTTCCATGTTTGAGGGCATCCAAAGTAGAAAGTTTGGCACCCAGTGATATATAGTCTCCTTACTTTACAATAAAGTGTGCAAAATCATCATGGATGACCAGACGGTTGAAGTGAAGGAAGACAGAAGATTGTTTGCGGTTTAATAGGTCAAGTTGTGGCACGACTCAGTTGTGTTTAGAAGGAACATCACCTGATGGATTTAAGAGCTTACACTGGCTCAGTGACTATATATTATAGCAGATAAGGACAGAGGACAGAACCACTGGTTGTGTCTCAATCTGCTCTCTAGTTCAGTAGTCAGGGTACTGATCAGGGAGTTGCTTGCATCAAAGTTTGATGGCTGCATCAAATGAACAATCCTTACAGTGCATTGAAATGTTCAATCCCTAAAAAAAAAAAAAGTCCCACAATGCACCACAAAATCCCAGGGAGCATCAGTTCTCATTATGTTCCCTTACTGGATGCGGTGTCATAGTTTCCAAAGCCTGACAGTTAAAAGAAAAATGCTAGGTGAACTCTCTGCCAACTTCATCTTTTATTATATTTAATTATAGTTGTTGTAGCTCTCAAAAGATTATTTGATGTTCTAAGTAGTTTGTTTGAGTCTGATGACTTTTTTTTTTAAGTGTTTAATGATTTTAGAAAATCCTGATTGAAGCACCATGAAAGAAATGCATGTGATTTAAGCTCACAAATTTGTATAACTTAAATATTTTAGATGTTTGGGTTTTTTTAAATGACCGATGTAAAAATTTGAATGTCACCGTATCAGTGTACCGTTGTGTATTGAGGCAGGGTTCCTACCAGTTCCCCAACACGTGTTCACAATAGACTGATTCATGAGCTGATTGAGATGCACCCAATGTGTCTGTGTTAATTATGGGTTTCTTTGTGAATTGTTTAAAAAAAATCTCCAGGATTTTAAACCTAATGTTCATTTAATACCTCAGAAAATCATTTCAGAACATGCATTCAATTCCTCATGTTGAAACAAGGAACAAATATCGCATGACCCCATAAACTGAGCTGATATGTATATAATAATAATCATAATAATATTATTATGATTATTATTATTATTATTACTACTACTTTGAAAGAAATGGTATATTAAATTCATTCTGTTTGTCTGTCAGAGTACAGGATGTAATCATTTTTCTTCAGCTTTTTATGAATATCTTTCTATAAGTAAAAAAAAAAAAAAAAACAAGAAAAAAGTAAACCTTTCACCAGCCTCTAACTGGACAGAAAAGTGTATTCTAGCACAAAATGCAACAGTGAGACAAGATTCCATAATCCTGTGTGTAAACCATGTTAATCAACATGCGTATGTGGTTAAAAAAAGTGAATGTGTCTTTTTGTACAAAGCACAACTTGCACTATGACGTGGATATAAATATAGATCTGTACACCATAGAGGTCTTGTTTAGGAGTGTGATATGTTTTATGTTATTAAGGGTAATGTCTCCTACTGTGTGTGCAACCTATATGCTCTTGTCCATTGTTTGCTTGTTTGTGTGTTTTTGTGTCTGTGAACAAACCAGTGTCACATTCCTGAACCTTTCATTAAGGGTGTTTTCACACCTAGTTCGTTTGAGCCCTCCAAACGCTCTCGGAGCGGTTCAGTGTGTATATGTGAACAAACCATGTGATCTGAGACCCCTAAAAGGACCCAGAAGCGAACCGTACTCGGACCACCTCCGGAGGTGGTCCGAGTACGGTTCGTTTGTGGTTCGATTTGTGTGTGACATGTGAAAGCAATGAGGTCCCGGTCCGCTTTGCGTTTCGTTTCGCCAAATGTCCCTGGAGGCTTGCCATACCTGCAGCCGTGTTCCGTCACTGTGACTGCTAAAAACACAAAACTTTTCGCCATGGCAGGTCGCGGAGTCGTGTGGTCTTATGAAGAAAGCTGTGCACTTATTGATATTTGATTGTAAATGTACAATGTACTTAAAAATGTACCACAGCCATGTTATGACAACTTGTAAAGAGGCCATTTTGAATACACAAAATCCATTGCTGCACAGAATTCTGGGTTCTGAGTTCTGAGTTCTTATGAAGTTGAGTTTTGAACACGAAAGGGTCTGAGATCACTTCAATACTAAAGAAGACCAAAAAGAGAACTAGGTTCTCTTTTGAGTCCACTATATTGTGAACACCAAACGGACTGAGGTCAGATTTGGCTAGTTCCTTTTCTGGTTCACTTTAAGTGAACTGGGTTTGGTTCTTTTAAAACGAACTATATGTGAAAACACCATAAAACTAACAAATAGCTCTGTCTAATTGTCTGGTTGTGCCATAACCAGCACAACTGATCTGGAGTAATGTCCCTGATTAATAAATGTCTCTTCATCTCTTTCTGCAGATATAAGAAAACTCAGGAGACTCTGTCCCAGGCTGGAATGATTACATCATCTGCTTTCTCATCACTGAGTTCAGCTCTAAGAAGCAAACTGGGAGAAATGAGGTTCATATTTCAATTTTTTTTCTTTTTCAAGCCTCACTGATGCATCGTAATCACTAATCTGGCAGTTAGGGTTTATCTGAAGAATCACAGCACAAAGCAGTAGATCAAGTATCACATTGACTCTCTACAGTTTAAGATGAGCTTAATTTTTAATGATCCTTGTGTAAGACTGAACCGTGTTCAGGCACTGATCAGGTTTAACTTTCAACAAATGTTTGTTCTTGTGTTAGCTCAGGCGAAACCCTGTATTTTCACATACTTATGTAAATCTTTGGGGCTGATGATATAAAGAATCACAGATTAACCATTATTACAGCATTTACAGCTTTGCATGCTTTTCTCTGAAGTATTTCATACCTAATTCCATTATCCTTGCTACATTAAAAACCTAAAATTTGTAGCTTATGATGAGGAGACTCACCTCATCAAGCACTGATATATTTCCAAAGGTCACAGGCACCTTTTTCCCTGCTCCAGCAGTAAAGTGCCTGCTTTAGTCTTACTTTTATTATTTTTTTTTTGAATGAGTCCTTTGTCCATGATCGTATTTCTTCTTTCAATGCTGCATTGGGATGCTCAGGGCTTTGACTTACACGCCTCAATCAGGGTAAGAATTTACTAACCTACAGTACTAGCTCCTTTTTTACTCTAACTTTCCACACAGAAACCTTTAACAATGCAGGTGCTGTTCTTTTGTTCTTTCTAATGCAACTGCCCTGTTGCATTAGACTATATCATCACTCTAGTAAAAAACAGAAAGAAAGCGATATTCTGTAGTGTTAAAAGGGAAAATAATCATTGACTGGGTGCTGTGATGTGTAACCACCCCGAAGCTCAGACCGATATAAAATGCAGACACTGGAGACTCCTTTCAAAAATTTTACACAAATGCCTAATTATTGAAAGCTCCATCTCTCTATCATTGATATCACATTTTGGTTAATTTGTTCCAGAAAAGGAATCAACACTTTTTCAGTTTTGCAGCACTGCGGTATAATACTGAATGTTAACCAATATCTTATTCCATTCTTTAAAAGCACCCTCAACTTCTTTCAACACCAGATTTCAACACAATGTTTGGATCTTATCTGCTGTAACAGAGTTTTGCTCTGTAGTGTGTTGTACACTGCATGCTCTCATGTCCTTTGCTTTCGCTTGGCTCTCTGCTTGCTCTAATGCTTCTGCTTCTGTGTCCTCACTGCTGTCTGAAGTAGCAGCTACTCCATGCGCCACTCCCTAAGTATGCCCACTATGAGGTAAATTACCAGGTACATCAGACTTCCTGTTCCTCTCTCTCCTATAACTCTTCCTCTAAACATTCCACATGTTCCATGTCACTGGAAAGTAGGGTTGTGTATCCTCTGTCTCACTGAAGTGTTCAGTGGTTTCCTATACTTTCCCTTATGATTGTTCTGTGCACATCAGTACATTTGTATTTATGTATCTATAGATCATTATTGAGTATAAGCATCATTTCCCTTTATGCTGTGTTTCATGCACGTTTAAACTGAACACAATCCAAAGATTTTGCACTTGTTTCTTCCGACATTTCTTAGGAATTCACCAACATTTAAAAACCTGGAGGACAAAATGGTAAGCATAAAAAAAAGAAGAAGAAGAATTTTTTAATATGTTTCAATATTTATATATTTTTACTTTATCTTTCCAAATCCAAGGGAGCTGGAGGAAGCACAAATGGTGGAGAGATGTAACCACCACCTGACACTGGTTCTGAACAGGAAGCACATACCCATTACCAAAACTGACATCTGTGACCTAAAATACCAATACCATTAAAGCGCGAAGTTGAAAGTAAAGAGATGTCAAAACCTTTGAATCAATAATGCTGAACAGTACTAAATTCTCAAAATACTGTATCTCTTCTGCTTGCTTTAAAAGGAGAAATCCTGAACCTGGTGTGATTTAATTTTTGTTTTTTTTTTTGTTTTGTTTTTTTTTTTAAAACTGTGTGCGAGGATGCATGATGCACACGACTTTTTACTTCTGTTTCGATTGTTTGAAAAGGTTTTCTGATTGGCGTTTGCTCTGATATTACTACTGATGTACATTTACAGCATTTGGCAGACACCCTAATTCAGAGTGATCTACACTTTATACAACTGAGGGTCTTACTCTGGGACCCAGCAGTGATAGCTTGGGGGATTTGAACTCACAACCTCCTGATTATTAACCTTAACTAAGCTATCACATCCCCACATGATATATACCAGTTGTGATTCCATGCAGCCTCATATACACTCCTGACACACTGTGGATTAAATGAAATCGCTTCCTTGGCGGTATGTCCCTTCCTGTTGCATATGATTAATGGGCATGTAACAGACTGCTTTCTACATCTCTTATAACTCAGGGCAAAAGGTAGCTTGCGCTTTGACTAATCTGAGGAATGTAACTAATGCATCATAAACTGGTTCATGGAATATGAGGTTAATGTTTGTGATTTAATTTAAATAATTGATCTTTTTTGGGTTAAATGAACTCTGTTACACTTATATATAGTGGTATTTGGTTTTATGTTTGTCCTTATTTGGTTGTTGTTTTTGTCCTGGTATGACTATGGTAAAAGGAAATATTTAGTTACAATTAAATATTAATATATGTGTGTTTCCCTGGCTGTTCTGAAGTTAATAATCGGAATGTGCTTGAGGTTGATAGTTACTTTGGTAAAGAAAGAGAAGCTAAAATATGAAACAAGCTGGGTGGTGTTCATTTTGTCTGAATAATTTATGCAAACGTTGACTTTACCCTGAGACTGTTACCTTTATCCCCTGCACAAATCTGAATAGTGGTCTGACGGATTGTAACATGATTTTATGCTATTTAACATTGCAGAAAATTGCTTAAATAAACCTAAAGTTGGAGAACATGTAGTGCTGATTTAGTATTCAATTTGGAGCTATATAACACAGGCTTTTCATTCATCTGCAAAGTTTTTTTTTCCTTTTCATCCTGGGTCCCTTTGGGGCCTGTGTGCTCATGTTCCTCTCCACCTGGCCTTTATATTCCACCAGATGGATTAAGGCCCTTATTTCCCCTTGCGTTTGACACAAATTATTTTGGCTGTTGTAGTGTGAGTAGAATCAATTACAAATATCTGTTACACAATATTAAAGTTCTATGCACCGAAATGGCAACTTCTTTGCAAACTGCTGACCTAATGCATTTTTACAAGAAACATGTTCATAAACATTTATTTTTTTTTTTACACCAGCAAATCAGATCAATATGTTTTCTTTTGGACAGACAATAACCATGCTACAACATAAAGGTCTATAGTTATACTCCATTATTCTGTGTATGTACATGAGACCTTGACCATTTAACTAAGAGTAGCATAGTTTCACAGCCACATCCAAATAACATACCTTCTGAAACAAGGACAGTCTTTAAAAACATGACAAAATAAGGTCATAAATAAAATAGAAAAACAACAGATTACCATTTCACAATAATTACACACATTTTAAGGAACTCTGTCCTGCCCATGTTAATTCATTGCATTTAAATTAAACTTTGCATTTTCCAACATTTTGATTTAAAACTCATAACAGGCAAACCAGTGTAATATTGTGGAGAGGAGGGAAATGCACAGGGAATGACCACAGATGCAAACTACAATCAAAAGCCATCAAGAGCAGGGAAACACAAGCAGGGAACATGTCAGACACACAGAATATCCATCTGCAGAAGACTGTGGTCAAAAACTCGGTGTATACAACTCTGATGGTTTTAGCCTATAAAAGCCAAAGAAATACGATTGAACAAGGCTGGTGATGTGGATAGTGCAGTGTTACATAAGCCACAAAATGTAGCACAACCCACTGAATGTAGGTTGCATGTTTGGCAGGTGATAAGGGTGTAAAAAAAAAAAGTATGAATGTGATGTAGATATTATACGCAGATTGGCATTATGACTAGTCACATTTATGGCAACTTTAAACCTGTGATTTATTTTACCGCAACCATGAGAATCCAAATAGGAGCTTTAGACAAAACAATACCTACAAATGTATCTATAGCAAGATGATTTAAAAAATACATATGTCCTTTGCAGTAAAGAAGAAATGTTGTGTATCCTTGGGATAGTGTTGTGTGTTATTTTTTAAAATCGCCCTGTCCATGTATTAAGAAAATAAAACAATTATAAAAAAAGAAAAAGCATTACATTAATTGGTATTATAGACAAATGACTCACCTTGGCTCAGAGCACAAATGGTAAAAACATTTTACTTTTACTTTCATTTACCACATAATATGTGCAGGGGTGAAATACAGTCCGTCACCGCCGACGGACATCTCACTGCAATTGGCGTACGAAAAAGGAAATGATAATACAATAGCATGATGATAAAATTAAAACACCGAAACATGCTGCTTTAAACAGTTATCACAGAGAGAGTGTAAAGGTGTTCAGATGGATGTCTCATGTCATTGTACACAATTAGTTATTGAAATTCTTAGAACACTGCTAATATTAAATCCTTATCCTATTTTAAATCTAAAGAACATGTTGCAGTGAAAGCCACTTTTTTTGGCTGAATAAACAACTTCCATCTAAAACAGGTAATTCGTTCACAACCACCATGATCTCTTGGCGCAAACGCTGAGGGGAGATGAACTCTAATAAACCATTGTCACACATCACCATGAGCAAGAACACGCTGCAATAAATACGAGCCTACAATTACAAAGTAAAAATGCACAAAATATACATACACTGTACATACACACAGGGTGTGTACATTGTATATCTATATAAAAACATTTTTTTCCTTTCCTCTTTACATACATATTGGGGTTGTATAGTCTGATACGATGAAACAAAATGTGTTTCACATTTCAGAATATGTTTAAATCCCTTAAAATGTGAATACAGGGACGTTATCAAGGCAAAGGTAAATAACTAGGCCGGTGCTAAGAATCAGAACATGCTACGAAGCCAAGGCCCCATAGCCTGATCCGGCTACTACGCACCTCTACACGACACTGCACGACTTCTGATTAGCGACTGATACATACTTATTTTGGCTCATCCATTTAAAACACTTCACCACACTATTTAAAATCCAGATGGAATAAATAAATATTAAGAAAATATATTTTGGAAACATTATGTTTGGCAAGCATCCTTTGCTTAGATTTGCATCACTTTTCTCTAATAAACTCAAATGACTTAGGGGGAAAATAGTGATGCTAAAGAATACAACTGAACTTAGTGTGTAGGATCAGACCATTAAGACAATTAACACAGTTGTAGTGTAGACAGTTAACAAAGAGTGTTCAGTATATTATATACCAGGGCTTAAAACTATTGATTTAACCCACGGTGTGTCCGATTTCTGTCCCCCCAGAAGTGCAATAGGAAGAATGAAAGCATGCAATGCTGGGGGGGAAAAAAAAAACAATGGAAAAAATGTGGCTTTTCTTATAGACACATGCAAGTCAAGTACATCATTTCAACAAGAATCTCCATCATAAACTCCTGAATGTGAGAAAAATCAATGCACATAAACAGACTTTACTGAGTTTAACCTCAACTACTGATTGAGGAACAGTGCATGCTACAGGACAGTGAACAAATCTGGCTGGAGAAGAGGCTGATGGAAAGGCAAGTCTGGAAGTCAAAGGCCAAAAAGACAGTACAACAAGAGAGAAAATATTTTTCAATAAACTCCTTATTTTCAAGCTACACTGAGGTGAATGTATGCCACTCTGGAAGAATGGTGATGGTGGTGGATATGAGAAACGGGTGGGAATGCCTGAAAGAGCTCAGCTTGTGTTCCACTCTCACTGGCTTTTCTCCCTGCCAATGGTGGCTTTTTCTTTTAAAGTTGGAGTTGCTCCTCTGCTCATTCCTCAGACTCGGGGAGGGAGAAGAATGGCAGCTGGGGAGAGACGGTATTAGTTGAAGCCGGTGTCGGTCCGGTAGGTGGTGTGGTGGCCGTCGGATGTTAGCTGGGTGGTCTCTGTGGCTGACGGTTGCAGGACAATGGGCTCACCTCCACCAGCCTCTGTTTAACCAAAAGAGAACATATAGCAAAGAATAGCAAAGATTTGTGAATTGGGGCTCTTGAGAGCATTAGAAAAGCATTTGCCCTATTGTCCAGAGATCATGAGTTTGAATCCGGATGATGCCACAGTCATCGATGGACGGGAATCCAAGACAGCAAAAAATGCCCATGCTCTCTGAGTGGGGAGTATGGCACATTCTCTCCCTTATCAATCACAGCGACACTAGCCAATCATGGGTGTGTGTGAGCTCATGTATGCAGAAGAGGGTGAATAGGATAGGTCTCCTCAGAGGGTGTAATTGTGGTTGGCTGGCTTCATGTGTCTCAGAGGAAGCACATGCAAGCCCACCACATTTAGTTGCTGTTGTATGATAAAAGAGAGCTGACTGATGGGTGAAAATTAGGCAGATGAAAATAAGGGGAAAAAATTGTGATGTGTTACGTCATCAACCCTGTTTTTTTAGTATAAAATGATCATGGTTCATGCTTCAAATTAAAAGTGCTCTAGCAGAAAAAGTTAAAATAATACATATTATGTACTATTGGCACCCTTCAAGAGACTATACAAAAAGCTATTGTACCTCCATACATTGTACATATAACTGAGGTAAATGTACAGGTGGGTGACAAATTAAAGGAATAATAAACATGTAGAGTTTTATTAAGCGTTAGGACTCCCAAACCTCCAGAACCGTTTCAGCACATCCTGGCATAGATTCTCCATATCTTTGGTACTGTATAGAGCGTTCTAAATGACGTTCCCTGGTTGTTTGGTGCTTTGTTGATGGTGATGTGGTAGAGAGTGTTGTCTAACACACTGCTCCAAAATCACATTCAATTAATTTGAGATCTGGTGGCTGTGAAAGCCATAGCATATGATTTACATCAATATACTCATCAAACCCTTCAGTGACTCCTCAAAGTTTGTGGATGTGGGCAGTCATCCTGAAAGTGATCACTCTCATCAGGATAAAAGAAAAGATTCATGAGAGAATATAACTGATTTTCCACAAAACCACTTTGTTTTAATTTGCAGTGACTTTTCCCTCTATGGGGACAAGTGGATAAAATGTGCCAGCAAAATGCACAAATTGGCTAGCGTTTTTTTCCTTTAATTTGTCACTTGTATGTTCTGTTGTTTCTTCCAAATTTAAGCAGGACATTCCTCCTTCGATCTGCACAATTGCCACTGACCAGTTTTCCAATTCTTAAGAGAAGTGAATGAAGAAATCCTGACTAACTGCTTGTAGAAAACATTGTGTGATTGCCCTTAAACACATGACTTAGTAAGGCATCATAATGGATACCTATGTGTATGGTGAGACACAGGAAAGGGGGGAGAAAGCATGGTCACATTCATTTGTACCAAAGCCATTTCTAAAGCTTTTTCCCAATAATTTTGTGTTCTGCACAGATCACCAAAAAAGTATATATTTTTTTTCTTGTTAATCAGTGTTGACATCCACACCAGATTTAAAGTATGGTTATGACGAATGTTCTGAAAGTCTCTGCATACTGTTCCCAATCTCTTCAAGAGCAAGAGCCTATAGAATGGTTAAAGTTTAACCGTTAAAATGTTCATTACAATGTTATTTACAGCTGGTATAAAACACCACAACATCATTATCGTTTTCTCTGATCATTTAACTATTTGTGATGCAAACATCCAGGTTTGTAAGAAAGGAACCTCTCAGAAAACTCACTCATGCTGTATTCATTTAGCCTAGATCTGTTCAGATGCAAGAGTTTAAACATAGAAGACGACATTTTATTACAGACAATACCACCCTGTTAAATTAACACTGAATTACATAAAAGATTTTATACAGACTACAAAACTGTAACATGTCCACAGCACAAGTTACAGTGTAGCATCTAACCTCTCTCGTCAGACTGCAGCTGAGCCTCCAGGTCTTCAGGAGAGATGTAGAATTCCTGGTCCTGTCCCTCAGGTGGCCGTGGTTTACACTTTCCACAGCAGCAGTTACAGCAACAACACAGGCAGCAGCAGAAGTAGCAACCTGTAGCCAAGCCGCAGAACACAAAGAGCGCCTGCAGAGGGATACAGAACACATCAGAAAACAGGGAGCAAGCTCAGCGAAGACTATTCCAGAAAGAGAGCCATCCATAAGCATCTCTTAAGTACATATTTAATATATGAAAAAACAAATGTTACATACAACTACTGATGACTAAACAAAAAGCTCCCTAGTCATCAATATATTTCAATAAACATACAGAAATATAAATATGCAAATATGTCAAATAAATATGCATTATATGGTCAATATAAGGAAATGAAAGCTGAATTCCGATACACATTCGTCTTCTGATCTCAGTGCATAGCGAGGACAAAAACTGCCTGACCTTGGCCCACCAGCTGGACAGGACAAAGTAAGTGTTGACGTTCTCCTCTCCAAACTGCTCAGCTACGTAGAGCCCCAGGGAGCCGTACTTGTCATAAATGTTGCGCTTGGTAGGGTCATTCAGGATGGCATGGGCATTGTTGATCTCTTTAAACTTGTCCGATGCCTCGGGATTGTCTGGGTTCTTGTCGGGGTGGTATTTCAGGGCCAGTTTCCTTTGTGAAAGAGGTAGACAATTACTACCATTACAATTGCTGTATTATAAACTACTGTATGTGGTGGTCAGCTGGATTGTAGGGCTGGCTTGAAATGCTAAATAGGTATTGGATTGGAATTAAAAATGTTTTCCAAATCACTGTAATGATGTACAGCTATCAATATGAGTGTGAATAGTAAATCCCTACTCTCGTGTACAGTTTAGTCCATGTTATTGACATCTCACACTCACCTGTAAGACTTCTTGATGTCATCGTTAGTGGCCAGTTTGTCGACACCCAACACATGATAGAGGGATTCTCCAGAAGTGGAGAGGGTGCGCTGCCTCTGCTGCTCAGTCATGGCAATTCACGTTCTTAACAATCTGGAAAACAATAAAAAGCTGCTAAATAAATGCACATAAAACAGATTTCCAATATGCCTATTTTGGTTTAGAGACTTCCCCATTCACTGTAGAACACTTCACACCTTAACAGAAGGAAAGCGGTTAGCAGCATTAGCTCAGTCATAACATAAAATCAGCCCAAAGCTAGCAAAATAGCCTATAGTTAGTGATTTAAACATGTGCATATTGCAGTTTAAAATGCTTATTTTTTCTCTAGTAGAAAATTACCCTTGGGTGTTGTTCTTTTGAGAACAGGACAGGCTTGTTTTTGCCAGGTATCACGATTGTTTAGACTGAAGGAGGCACGCAGTGTTTAAATGTTCTTTCTCAGGAGCTATGTGATGAGAGGTAATGTTTGGTACAATGGAAGTTAAAAAGTTCTTGAAATGTATTATAATTTACTCATAAATGATTTTACAGTGGACAAGCCTAAGTGATGTGGTAAGACAGCAACATTTCTGACATGTTTACATTAGTTCACATTTCACTTTATTTCCAAACCCAAGGCTTATTGAAGCTTCTAGAGGTCTTCTAGATAAATAAAGCTTTAAAAAAACAATAATATACTAAAGAATGTTAATGCAAAGCATAAGCAAGGGCCTTCGACTGGCGAGTGACTGAACCAGTTAATGACAAGTTTAAAAAAAATAAATAAAAAATGTAATACATTAAATAAACATGGGATTTACTGGTCATTCTTTCTAAAGCAACAGATAAAACTCTATAACTGGTCCACGGTTGAAAAGAAATTAATCTGCATGAAAACTAATCTGTGATGACGATGTCCTGCGGGAAAGAAGCACAGAATTAATACAGATTATGGACTCCAGCATGGTGACAGTTTGCTTTAGAAGTAACTGTACCATGATACTAGAGCTATATTTTGGCAGGTTAATCCAATATTTTGTTTTATCTCAATCTGAGTGACTCTAATCATAGAAACCATGGTTGTTTACGTATGTTGTTGTGAGAAGTTTGAATTTTGTAGCATTGTATTTCTGATTACAATAAATCAATATATACTGTATGTGATAGATTTTCATTATTCATGCAATTTATTTCTTTTTTCTTCCTCTTCCAAACAAAGCAGTACACAGCAGGCATTCCTGCTGCACTAAGTGCCTTGTCTGAGAATCTGATGTAAATCACACACTACAAAGTATACTGCAGTGTTAGTACTATTAATTACATCCTGCTGCAGTTTAGGAATTAATGTAAATATTCAGGACTTATTTCAAATTCTTTGCATGCCTGTCATTTAAATGAAATATTTATCACTGTACTTGTTTATAAGTACTAAAACATTTTCAATATAGTATACACACATACTGAATCTTTGTATATTATCAAATTCAGTCAATTAAGTATATATTTAAAATCTACATATTAATGAGGAGTGAAACAGGAACTCTCTTTTGGCTCCGAGACTGGAAAAACTCAATCTGTGTCTCCAACGAAAAATATTGTCTTAAATTTGTTATCTAGTCAACATTAAACAACTAAAGTAATGCTGACAATGAACTGTGGATGTAGATCCCTAAAAAACAGTCTAAAATGTCTAATGCCTAAATGTCACAATTCAAATGCTTTAAAACTGTTAATAATATTAATGTTTCCAAGGAAAATCAAAATCTCATTTAAATGTGCAAGACTTCATGTCATATCATGCATGGTGATTATATTGTACTCATTTAGCCTAAACAATCACTTCCTAAATGACTAAATGACCCTTTGAAAGGCTCTGATTAAATCTACTGAATTGTATTCTGTAGCTAAATATCAAATGTGACAAGAAAAAAAATCAGTATAAATAAATAAAACTGATTTTCTTTGCTTGATAAATCCACACATTTGTTATACATTTATGGCAGCAATCCCTATAGTATCAGAACTGAGTATAAGTGAAATGAGGAATGTTTGTTTTAAGTGCATTTAGTCCTTTAGAATCAGAGCGCAAACAATTGATTAACACTTAAAGACAAAGATTTATTGGAACACTCAGTAGTGGATAAACTGTAGAACTTGTATATAAATATAATAAAGCCTTCATTTTCAATGCATTCTGCAGTATCTAATCTGCCAGTCACTGTCATTTTATTTAATGAATATATTTTAAGAAGAAGCTCTGTAAGAAATGTTTAGTCCCACTTAAGAGATCGTTCATTATAACTAGAAATAGTTCTAGAAATGTTCTCTTACGTGGTCATATAACAGACAACTCCAGGACACATAAGTTACATTATGCACTTAAGTATACTTATCACTCAAACCCCATCCACACGATGCGGCCAGCTAAAGTCTCCCTGATCAGCACAAAGCCACCATGTTGTCAACAGCAATGTGAAAACACTGACTATAGTGATAATCATTGCTGTCCTCTTTCTGTTAAAGAGAGACAAAAGACAACTATTACTCAGGGGTTCACTGAAATAAATGCAAAAATCAGCCCTACTACAGCTACAGATAAAACCTTTCAGCTTTTGTATTTTGTAATAGAAATCACCAAAGTGGAATAATTTTCTCCAGCTGGCATTTGGAGAGTTCTTGCTTACATGAGTCAGTCTTTACAAACAGTACTCTAGGCTGCTAAATCTGGAACAAATCTGCATTTTCTCTTTTAAATGATTCAAAGTGTATTTTAGAATCAACATTTCCAGAGAAGAAGCCCATAGATTTCAGCTTTAATATAGTGCACATCAGTGTGAGATTTAAACACTAAAGCCACTTACATTAATTAGAGCTTTAAATGGAGGACTGATCAATACTGCATTAAACTACAGCAGAAGGTCCTTCTCTCGTCATGATAAATTCGTAAACTTTCATCAAATGTGCCCACGATAAGTATATTTAGTGCTCTACCTTGCAGTTTTTTGTTGTTGTTGGTTTTTTTTTTTTTTTTTTTTTTACAAGCAATGGCACTGCATGGTTGTGCTCTGGTATAGAAATGAACTACCTACTCGATCAGGGGCATCTCATCATGGTGGATTTTTCTGAATATTATGACAAGTGCATGTTCATAATCTTAAGCTACCTGGCTAAAGTTAACAAACCTGTTGTTTTTAAATAAAGTGCATTAGCTGGCAACATTAGTGACTGAAAAGAGCAGCTTCTATAACAGTGACCGATAGTGGCAGATCATCATTATTTTAACTCACCTAGCATTGTGTGTAGATATTTTTCTCCTAGCCAGCATTCACAACAGAGCGACTTGCTGATTTGTGCTAGTATGAATGAGATATGAACTCATCCTGCTTCCTTTTATTTTAAGAAATTTCCATACTTTCTCCTCTGAATATTTTTCCACAGCACAGGCTGTAGCCTGGTTTGACTGCTATTAATCATGATCTAAGTCCAGATTGCTTGCATTTTGCATCATCTGTTCATTAGCATAGCAATATAAACCAGGTTTTATGTCACATAGTATTAGTAGTAGTACCTGGATTCAGATCAGCATCAATGCAGCCGTGATTTGAATTTTGTTTTTGCTTTATTCTTGGCGTACTTTACTATTAGCAGTGAATTCAGATTTTAGGAGCAAACAGCCACCTTCTGTATTGATGTTCTAAGCCACTCGCACATACGTATCTGTCAGATAGTCAGTAAGATAAAATGCCTAATCTACTATAAGCTTGCTTTTACTTTGTGGTCTGGAAAAAAACAATTACAATCAAGTTAAATGGGCTGCGTGACGATGGTTTAATCAAAGATATAATTAAAATGGATAAACTGTTAAAAGTAATAGATTGTTTAGTGTCCTATGTGCTTTACAGAGTTCTCAATGTTAATAAGACAAATCCTAACGCTGGCCAACCAATAACATGACATCAGCAGCCCCTATAACAGAATTCCCCATGATTCATCTGCTGATTCACCCTGTTCTCATCTGATGCTCAGTTAATTTAGCCTTTCATTAAATATCACTGTGCCCCTATATGAACTTAACCTGGTAGAGGTGACTTTATCTGAGACTGCTAAACAGCTAAATAATATCCTAACCCCTGAAAAAACTTGTGGAGGATTATGGCACTACAGTTTCTTAGTATGTAACATACTTTTGCGTGTAGGTGAAGGAAGGCTATTATAGGCTATCATCCTACTTTGAGATTACTTAGCAAGTCAATGTGGATTGCAGTGAGTGTTCTAGTGTACTTTGTACTGTCTGTCCAAAGCAAAAAAGGCACTGTGTTTGTGGTAAATAGAAAGATGTCCATAAACCATTCCTTTCATAAGGAAAGACAGGTTTCAACAAACAATCTATAGGTTTCTTCAGTTTGTCCGTCTATGTTTGTCCTTAAGTAATATATTTCTGCAAATCATGCCAAACATGTTGGGAATGGCTTGGGCTTTTTTCCAATTAGCACAAGAGGTGACTGTTCACTAGTGCCAGTCCACTGTGCATCCTTCTGCTGACGCGCCTATTTCAGCTGGTTTACTCAGCACTGCAAGCCTCTGACCAATAAAAACAATCCATGATCGAAATCATGCACGAGCCTGGAAAGGAAGCCTCGAGAACTGGGAATTTAAAAGGAGTCACTGATTTGCACTGCATCCAAGACACTAACAGGAGAGAAATTATTGATATGTGTATGCAAATGTTCTCAATGCATTGTAGTGAGATATATTTTGGAGATAAGAATGGAGATGTGCAGGAGAGGATACCAGCTCCCATCCCAGTTATACAGGTTAGGAGACACGAACACGCATCCAACAGACTCAGGACATATAAACTGTTGTCTGTAAAATAATAAAATAGAATTTCTGCAACATTTCTCCCATTTGCGACACAAAGTAAGTCAGAGTATATAAACATTCGTACACGACAGTCCCATTGGGAGAGATACATGATGAGGACACCAGTGAAGCATGACAGTTACATGTAGGATCAGTGAACACGGATGAACCGTTTCAGATGAAAATAGTTTAATAAATTACGACTTTATTCAGCTAACGATGATACGCTGCATCGAAAAGGAGGAGGACACGAACAAATGGCCTCACTGTTTATTACACACGGACTTAATGATCGCCTCTAGCTTAAAATCACAACCAGGGATTGTGGTCGTAATACACTATAAATATTCCGAGCATTGAAACGGGTTATAAGAACAGCCTTCAAGCTGACATTTTATGACGGATTACTAGCTAATCTCCATCTTGCTAGTCACCGCATCACATGAACACGGTGCACTGGCTAGCAGCGCTCTATAGCATCCATGTTGGTTAGCATGTTAGCTAAAGCCCCTCAGTGCGGGATAAAGCACCGTTACAGAGCTGAGCACTCCATACAGCACCGTACCGACGAAAATACTACGTTTTCATGTAGAAAAACTGCTATTAAACGAGGGCCACTTACCTATTTATTGGCTGTGACAAACTGCGTTTCGGTGTAATTTCAGTGCAGTAACAGTGGTGTTAAATTCGTGGTCGCATCCCCGTGAGCCGCGCGCGCGTACGTGAACGCTCAAATGCTGCAGAAGAAGCCTCTCGCTCGTCCCCGCCCTCCGGCAAGCGTGTGATGGCGTGCGCGTGCCCGCCAAACTAAAGCGCGGTCACCATAGACTACTGTGTACTGTAGGAAATTATGGAGCATAGGATGCCATGTGCGTTTATACACAGCCCCATATTCTGAGCCTCTAATGCTCTTCAATGTACTTCAAACGCACCATTTAAATGTTAAATGTCTAAGATTATATAAATCTGTGCAGTTCGGTCCAACCAGAACTGAGGATTGTCACTTGACAAAGGTGGAGTTTACTCTAAAGTTATTGACAGCCGTCAAGAATATGAAAAACAATCTGAAAATATCATGGGCATACATTTAACAAATCTGGACAACTATACAGTTTGGGTGATTCTGTGCTTTTTGGGGTGCTGAGATGCTTTTCTGTTCACCGCAGATGTAAATAGTGATTACTTGAGATATTTTATGTGCCACCAACACAACTATCAATAAAGGTTTGGGGGGGTTTTTTCTCTAGTATTCTGTGTAAACTCTAGAGACAGCTAGGTGTGAAATTCAAATAGTCAACCCAGTCCAGGCACCAACACCAACACCAGTTACTGAACTGAACTGTACTGAGCACAACACACACATGCACATCAACTGTATGGACTGCACAGACCTACACCATATACACACTCTTCCAATATATATCCATCAGATTGTTTACATGCTGTTTTGCAGACTGTTTTTGCTCTTTGCACATGGGGTCTCACATTTCAGTCAATTGCTGTTTTGCACAATCCTTTACAATATCTCAGGTAACTGCTGCTATAATACTGTGTTCATTCCAGTATTTCTGCAGACACAATATTGTTTGAACATACAGTATTTACACTGTTCGGTGCTGTTTCTGTTTATTGTCTTTTGTGTATTGTCTTTTTTTGTATTGTCTTGTATTTTTTGTTTGCACTGTCTTTTGTCCTGCACTGTCTTGTCTTGTCTTGTCTTGCACTGTCTGCTCCAGTTTGCACAGATGCACTTAATGTGAGTAGCACTTACTTACTAAGTTCTTAGTCCTGGAGAAACGTTGTCTCATTTCACTGTGCACTGCAACAGCTATACTATATGGTTGAAATGACAATAAAATCTTCTTGAGGACTGCAATAGCAGGTAAAGTACCTAGTACTCGCTGTAAACTGGTGGTGTTTGAAGTATGATTGATGCTTTGTGTTTGCCTTGGCCAAATGGCCACATAAGCTATTTCAAAAAGATAATAACCCAAAACATACATCCTAATAAAAAATTTTTTTGTTTTCATATCATGTAGATATTCATTCATTCATTCATTCATCTTCTACCGCTTATCCGAACTACCTCGGGTCATGGGGAGCCTGTGCCTCAGGCGTCATTGGGCATCAAGGCAGGATACAACCTGGACGGAGTGCCAACCCATCGCAGGGCATTTGGATTTTTTTATCTTTGTTATTTTGATTTATATATCTTTTTTCTGATGAAAATTTAAATAAGGTACAAAATTTTAATCTCATTTAATCTCCAGTCCAATGAGTATTTAATCTCCTCTAGAGTCTTAGGTTGTTCCTACTAATGTAGGAAAAATGGTGCTCTGTTTAATTTGATCCACTGTGAAAAGCCAAGAGCAAATAGACTAAAATAAACAACATTTGATAAACCAATATGTGTTAATACATAACATAGCTTTAATATTTTGGATATTTTAAACCTAAATGCACTTACAATAAATATACAAATATACTCATTATGCAAATATCCAAAAATGTATTTTATACATTTTATGTTAAATTCACATCCACTGTACAAATGAATCATAAAAAAGTGCAAGTTCATATTCACTATTTAAAGCCTTTGGAAAATGTATGAAACCATAGACATTTGTAAAATGACAATGGTGTATTTAGATGCATGTCACAGGAGACTGATCTACTTGGTCCACTTGCTTTGCTTCACCAAATATAATAAACACGAATACCCCCAAAAAATTCACCAAAATTAGCTGGCCGAATACAGTCATCCAGGACCCAGTGACCTCGATCAGGTATCCTGCGATGTAAACCATTAATAGACCTATGGAATGCAGAGTCATTACAATAAAGTAATCAACCAATCAACCAATCAATCAATTAACAAATTAACAATTAACAAGACCACACAAAACACTCTCTAACAGAATTTAACTATGATAATTATGTTAGTCAGAAGGCATGCACTGATATATATTTATTTTCATAGCTCAGAATAAGACACTCTGATGTTGAATTGACCCTGAAGTCAGAAAAGATGATTTGATTAGTTCAGTTGAACTATTTCGCTTAGATATTATAAGACCTTAAGGTTATGAGTCTCTGTCTGTGACTTAAAATTATTGATCCATAAAGTCTTCATACTCCATTAGGACAAAGCAGAAACAACTGTTAAACTATACTGTTTATTTTTAGCAATATTTCAGCATAAAACATATTTTTAATGCTAAACAATATGATATTATTTATGTTTCTCAACTTGTATTTATAATACAAGATTTCTAATTATGAAATCTTCCAGTTTAGGGTATGCTAAATCATTACCTCATGTTTATAACAGGGACTTTTACTTCATCTAAACTTTCTTTACTTACTTGTGAATGCAGCACAAGTGTTCATAATACCTGTAAAAAAAAAAAAAAGAAAAGAAAAGAAAAGAAAAGCAACTGTGATTTTAGAGTATATTTATGTAGACAAAAATAAATTAAAGTGAAAGCAAATACATAAGCAACTGGAATGAATGAGTGCCAAATAAAGTGTTATAAAATGTGTTATAAAATACTATGACTAACAAAAAATTACTATGCAGAAATATTAGCAAATGAGTAAATGGCAGACTGACCAAAGAGAGCTCCAGCACACGATGGGGCTAAATCATGCACATTCACAGACACACCACTAGATGGACACAAACGTTCAGCAATTTAGTGTTCAGTGTTTAGTCAACATAAAGATTTACATTTATATCAGTAACCACTTTTAGTTCACTTTTAGCTTTATTTATTTTTGGATGTTCTTATTATGGAATCTTATTACAATTTCAACCAATATCTATAACAATTCAATATAAGTGAATACTGTAGAATGTAGTATGATAAATGGCTATGGAACTAAGGTCTGACCTGCTACTGAAGGTGGAAAGGCCAACGGCTGCTGAGACAAAGACCACAGCATGGAGAAATGTGGTAGCCTTACACAACATATAAATGAACACGCTGCCAAGTCCCATTGAGCAGAACTAAACACATAAACACACACACACACACACACACACAAACACACACACCACTGTAAAACCTCCAGCATTGGTGTTTGAGATTAAAACATAAAAATAAGTTACATCAGCAATCAAATCCACAATCACACCCAGATTTGTGTGTAAACTCTTCTCAGTTAGGTATTTTAAGTATTCATTACTAGGAATTAACTACAGTGCAAAAACAAGCTTTAAGGGAAATAAATAAATAAATGGATGGATGGATGGATGGATGGATGAGGAAAGAGATCTTAATTAACATAATGTAGTTTACACAACAACGAATCACAACCACATGCCCAAAACGCTAATTACCTAAAAGAAATAAATATCTCTGCAGCGTAGGATATGATGTGACATCTTGTAACAGTAACATATTGTTACTATTAATGCTATAAAACGCCTTGACATAAGTAAGGTGTGGTCAATCATATTCAGCTAAAACCTGTAGCCAAACCAGCAGAGGTGGGAGTAAGTCAATACATGTGCAAGTCACAAGTAAGTCTTAACCTTCAAGTCTCAAGTCCGAGTCAGTTTTTGTGAGAGTCAAGTCAAGTCAAGTCAAGTCACTGCTTTATATCAAGCAAGTCAAGTCAAGTCGTAGCTTGAGTCAAGCAAGTCACTAGCAAGTCATACAGATGTTTGATAATTTAACTAAATGTATATATTAAACAAAGTTAAATCTACAGTATTTATGGACTATGAGAGTTTTATTTGCAACAAAAATGATTATATACATTTATTTTTAAAAGGTGTCCACATCCAGGTGAGTTGTAAATACAATTAAAATCTAAAAATGAATAAAAATCAAAACTACAAAGAATAAGATGTAAATGTAACTGAAATAAGGTCCAACATAAAAGCATGAAAAGTTTCAATATGCCTCAAACATGGCAGAAGAGAGAGAGAGAGAGAGAGAGAGAGAGAGAGAGAGAGAGAGAGAGAGATGATTGAAGTGAGTGTAATTTATTAATTAAAGGGATAGTTCACCTAAAAATGAAAATTCTGTTATCTTTTTCTCACCCTCATGATGTTACAAACCTGTATAAATTTCTTTGTTTTGATGAACACACATGTAGATATTTTGAGGACTGTTTGTAACCAAACCATTCATGAGCCCCATTCACTTCCATAGTATTCTGTTTCCCCACTATGGAAGTGAATGGGGCTCATGAATGGCTTGGTAACAAACATACAAAATATCTTCCCCCGTGTTCATCAGAACAAAGACATTTATACAGGTTTGTAACATCATGAGGGTGAGAAAATTCTAAAATATTTTTTTTATTTTTGGGTGAACTATCCCTTTAAATTGAATGTGTGTGTGTGCATGCGAGACAAGAATATGGCTATGCTTGCAACTCTGAAGTTTTTTATATTTATATTTATGTTTTTTATATATACAGTGAGGAAAATAACACCCTGCTATTTTGCAAGTTCTCCCACTTAGAAATCATGGAGGGGTCTGAAATTGTCATCGTAGGTGCATGTCCACTGTGAGAGACATAATCTAAAAAAAAAATCAAGAAATCACAATGTATGATTTTTTAACTATTTATTTGTATGATACAGCTGCAAATAAGTATTTGAACACCTGAGAAAATCAATGTTAATATTTGGTACAGTAGCCTTTGTTTGCAATTACAGAGGTTAAACGTTTCCTGTAGTTTTTCACCAGGTTTGCACACACTGCAGGAGGGATTTTGGCCCACTCCTCCACACAGATCTTCTCTAGATCAGTCAGATGTCTGGCCTGTCGCTGAGAAACACGGAGTTTGAGCTCCCTCCAAAGATTCTTTATTGGGTTTAGGTCTGGAGACTGGCTAGGCCATGCCAGAACCTTGATATGCTTCTTACAGAGCCACTCCTTGGTTATCCTGGCTGTGTGCTTCGGGTCATTGTCATGTTGGAAGACCCAGCCTCGACCCATCTTCAATGCTCTAACTGAGGGAAGGAGGTTGTTCCCCAAAATCTCGCAATACATGGCCCCGGTCATCCTCTCCTTAATACAGTGCAGTCGCCCTGTCCCATGTGCAGAAAAACACCCCCAAAGCATGATGCTACCACCCCCATGCTTCACAGTAGGGATGGTGTTCTTGGGATGGTACTCATCATTCTTCTTCCTCCAAACACGTTTAGTGGAATTATGACCAAAAAGTTCTATTTTGGTCTCATCTGACCACATGACTTTCTCCCATGACTCCTCTGGATCATCCAAATGGTCATTGGCAAACTTAAGACGGGCCTGGACATGTGCTGGTTTAAGCAGGGGAACCTTCCGTGCCATGCATGATTTCAAACCATGATGTCTTAGTGTATTACCAACAGTAACCTTGGAAACGGTGGTCCCAGCTATTTTCAGGTCATTGACCAGGTCCTCCCGTGTAGTTCTGGGCTGATTTTTCACCTTTCTTAGGTTCATTGAGACTCCACGAGGTGAGATCTTGCATGGAGCCCCAGTCCGAGGGAGATTGACAGTCATGTTTAGCTTCTTCCATTTTCTAATGATTGCTCCAACAGTGGACCTTTTTTCACCAAGCTGCTTGGCAATTTCCCCGTAGCCCTTTCCAGCCTTGTGGAGGTGTACAATTTTGTTTCTAGTGTCTTTGGACAGCTCTTTGGTCTTGGCCATGTTAGTAGTTGGATTCTTACTGATTGTATGGGGTGGACAGGTGTTTTTATGCAGCTAACGACCTCAAACAGGTGCATCTATTTTAGGATAATAAATTTGAATGGAGGTGGACATTTTAAAGGCAGACTAACAGGTCATTGAGGGTCAGAATTCTAGCTGATAGACAGGTGTTCAAATACTTATTTGCAGATGTATCATACAAATAAATAGTTAAAAATCATATATTGTGATTTCTGGATTTTTTTTTTAGATTATTACTCTCACAGTGGACATGCACCTACGATGACAATTTCAGAGCCCTCCATGATTTCCAAGTAGGAGAACTTGCAAAATAGCAGGGTGTTCAAATACTTATTTTCCTCACTGTATGTGCATCCCCATAAACGATCCATACGCTTTTCACTCAAAGCCTAACACTGAAGACCAATTATAAGTGCTATTGCAAAACAGCTGACATTTCCACATAAACAGTGACCAACCATTTACACTACATTGCGCTTGCAAAAAATTTAATTTGATAGAACTTTGTCATCCCGAACTTAATAATTTTTGGTGTAGCGCCTTCCATGTTTCGTCATGACTGTTAAGGTTTATTAGTTGGTGCGCGCTCTCCCTCTGCATGCCTGCTGCGTCACGTGGTTAGATTACGCTCTTGCATGCGTTTAAAAACAGATTTAGAAACAAAATAGACAAAAAAGATAAAACAAAAAACAAGTTATTTCGAGTCATTTAACTCAAGTCCGAGTCAAGTCTCAAGTCATGAATGTCAAGTCAAAGTCAAGTCGAGTCTTTTTTTAATATTTGTCAAGCAAGTCTCAAGTCTCAACTGTGCGACTTAAGTCCGACTCGAGTCAAGTCATATGACTTGAGTCCCCCATCTCTGCAAACCAGTCCTTAGTGTATAAGGTTCACAGTGGAGCTTTTTGTGGTTTGAATGCTTAGTGTCTATGTGTCTGTGTGCAAGTTAGATCTTGACAAACAATAGATGATGATGATGATGATAATGATGATGATGATGATAATAATAATAAGAAGAAGAAGAAGAAGAAGAAGAAGAAGAAGCAGAGATAATTACATTGTCAAATAATGATGTCTGTATAACAAGGTAATAATATTTGTTTATCCTTACCTGCATTAATTTTCTGACTGTAGCTGTACCAAACCCTATGTGAACACAAATGCATTATCAACTTTATGCTTATATGACTTAGCAACATATCTTAGAAATACTGTATTTCTAAATACATTTAAGAAACTTAAAGAAGACTCTTGAGTGATACAATAGACAATTGTTCATCTTGCCCTGAGGAAAAAATTGACTGTACTCTCTAAATGCGCTCTATCCTGTCAGTCTTAGTGACAACAGCCGATTTTGTGCCATTGTGAGCTCATGTATGTGGAACAGGTTTCTCCTTATGCTCATTGTGACACAGCATGAACAGAAAAAGCAGCTGATTTGTTCATCATGTATAAACCGTAGGAATCATGCGTTAGCTTTCATTGTAGCTGCTTGGTAGCTGTGACAGGGAAGTTATCGAGTGGGTGTCACAGGTGTGAGAAAATTGGGTAAAAAATTGATTAAAAAAGAGGGTGAAGGGAATAATTGGTAACAGAGAAAAAGATAAATTCTCGTGTTATTTAAAACAGTGAATTAAGAGTAAGAGGAGGAAAAGAAATATTCACCTTCTTTGATAAGATGATCTGACAAACAGCCTCCAAACAATGACGAAGGCAGGGCCACAAGCCAGGGGATCACATTAAACACCCAGTCCTGTATTAACCCCAATTAGCATCACATAGTGATACCAAGAAAAAAGAAGTTTAAAGTCATTTCAGAAAACACAATTCCCCACAGAGAAAGGTCTCAAAGACTTATTTACCTTTGAATGAGGATATGTCTCTTTGAAGAATGTTGGTAGCCATGACAGAAGTGTGAAATGTGTACTGCTGTGGCAGAGATGTGCAATAATTGCAGCCCTGAGATAAAAAAGAGACAGAAAACATTGTATGGTTACATTCTCAAGCATGGAAGCAAAACAAAAAAATGTCTTTAGTAGTTTTAACGCACCACACACTGGGCTGCTTTAAAAGATGATACCAACATGTCTGTGAAATTGGTGCTTGAAATGTAGTACCAGAGTTACTCCATAAAGAATTAAATGTGTCTGTTGGTCCTGTATGGTTACAATGAACACAAAAAAACAAATATCTGTAAGACGTAAGGCCAAACCACCTATACCTCAGTGTTGTTGGCTATTACAAAATGAACAATTGATTGCCAATGAAACAAACAACAGTAACTAGTTCACTCACAACAGAACAAGAAAACCTTAATATAAACTTAAATAGGCTATGGGTCAGGCGAATTACAACTGGTATCCAAGTTTGTCAAAGGATCTTCACATCTTTCAAACGCTGAGCAAAAAATGAGAAAAACCTGTCAATACTTTGTAGTGAACTATACCTCTGAGTAGCCATCTCCATACACAGCAGACCCATAGTGTGGAGAGGAAACAAGGTCCATATAACACAGTTTCCCAGCCATACCACTCCAGCATGATAGATCCCAGTCCTCCCACCATCAGCATACTGATCCAACAAGAAAAAAACAGCATTAGCCATGTGGCTGAGCTAAATAGGTCTACACTTAAATTTACTTGACATTGCTTAGGAGAACCATCCAATTAACACGTCTATAAAATTTGACTGGTGAAATAAGGAAACTAAAAGAAATCTTTGTGAACACTTTTTCCGATGAGTGTGTATAATTGTGTTTCATGTGCACTCACCCCAGGTAGCTGCCACAGCCTAATGTACTCATCAAAAAAGCCCTCTCTCCTTCAGCCACACGCTGTGCACAGATGCTGTTTAGAGAGGGGTAGTGCACACCTACAACACAAGAGCAGGGATTATACAACCTCAGTTACAGCATTACACCATAAAACATTATTTCAATATTAATCTATCAGCACTAATTGGATAAATTTGTAACATGCTGTGTATTAGTTCACCATAAACATAAATACATACATACATATTTTATGTGGTAAAAATGTACCTTTATTTACAAAAGATCATCATCATAATTGCATTTTTTTGTAAACACACACAGAGTTGTCTCATTATGTTAAATAATGGCTTCTTTTTAAAATGAAAATGAAACCCATTTTTCAAATGATCATAAATATTGGATCAGGTGACAGACCGGTGATTCTTGTTTTCCAGGTGTTTAGTGTTAGATTCATTATTAAACATTCAGTAGCCCTGACTGTTTACTCTTGGTTTGAACCCTGGGTTTTGCCTTTGAACACTGCATTTGTTGTTTAAATGGATAAACCAAAAGGAAGAAGAGACAGATGTCTATAAAAGAAAAGCAAGCAGGTTTGATGCTGAGAAAAGAATGAAAGACAATCAGTCATTGCACAAGCATTGTGTATAGTCAACAACAAGTGTGGAATCTCTAGAAAAAGAAATAATCTGCTGGTGTACTTAAAGCAGACATAGAACAGGTCGGTCAAGGAAGGAAAACTACAGCACTTAAAGGGAAGAACAAATAATTCTGTGTACAATCATTTTTTTGAATGCCATTCTACCTCTCTCTCACTCTCTTTCTCTTTCTCTCTCTCTCTCTCTCTCTCTCTCTCTCTCTCTCTCTCTCTCACACACACACACACACACACACACACACACACACATGATTTTCTATTTTTCATCCGCTTACCTTGCAGCACACCCAACATGAACCTGGCTAGCATGATGGTAATGAGTGGTGGGAATCCCATGTTGACCAGAAGAGGAGTTACTCCTGTCATAACTGCCCACAAAATTGTGGAAATGATCAGGACTATCTCTCCACCAATTCTGTTAAAGCATTTGCAACATTTGAAATCATGCATTACAAGTGATTACTGAGAAGACTAGATTTAAAATGTAAACTCTGTGTGTGTGTGTGTGTGTGTGTGTGTGTGTGTGTGTGTGTGTGTGTGTGTGTGTGTGTGTGTGTGTGTGTGTGTGTGAGAGAGAGAGAGAGAGAGAGAGAGAGTGTACAAAAAATCTAAGCGTGTGTAACATGTAAAAGTATGTATGCAGCGCACACACATACACACAACCTATCTCTTCAGAAATGTATTCATTTATTTAAAGCACCATCCATTTTTCTTATAAATAATATGTATATTATGTGTCACATAGTATGTAAACTATGTTACCTACTTATCACTGGCATAGCCTCCTAACACTTGTGTGAAGCAATAGCCCCAATAAAAGACACCCAGCACCAATCCAGACTCCATTTTGTTCCATCCAAATTGCTTCGCCATAGACGCTGCACAAACTGGCACAGCCATTCGTGCCCAATAGAGCAGACAGGTAACCAACAATAGCATCAGAGTCCATGTCCGCACAAGTGACCTACAGCAAACAGCAAATAGATTTATTTATTATTTTACTGCTACAGATGGTTGCCATTTCCTCTTCCATATACTACTACTCCTTCTACTACTACTACTACTACTACTACTACTAATAATAATAATAATAATTCATAAAAATGAGTAAAAATTATAAAATAAAATAAGCAGATAATAAAACATAAATAAGCATTAAACACAAACATTTAAACTTTCTAATAACAGAAACTATTTATCTGTGTTTTAACAAAAACAATTCACATTAGAACTACTACATTTTGTTTACTGCAACTCTGCAATTGCATTAACAACATCCTGAGGTATAAAAATAAAATTGCACCCATTATTAAAAGTAAATAAATAAACAAACAAACAAACAAACAAACAAACAAACAAATAAATAAATAATTCATTGCCATCTATTAAAAAACCCAAAGACAATTCAACACAAAAGAGAGGGATGCATAATTCAGGTAATGGATAATAACAGCAGATTTAAGTATTCATTAATCAGACATCAAGCAAAATTCGGACAATAATAAAAAGGGGTTTACAGAAACAGGTTGAAGGTAAATGGTGAAGTAGTTTTCATTGCATTAGTAAATCTCAGCAAAAATAAACCCAAAATAACAAAAATTATAAGTCAATGCTTTAATTAATATACTTATAGTTTCTAGCTGGGAATCTACAAAACTGAGAAAATTAAATGCTCCTTGCCATGTTTCAAGCTGTTCATAGTTTATATTTTATGTTGTTCAGAGTTGCTTCTTACTTCCAGACTCATGCTAATGCAGCTTTGTTTGAGTTCCCAGGAACAACAACTTGTATATGCTGCCTTGGCATTGGGCATTTTAGGGAAGCAGTCTCAAATTGTAGAGAAGAGGTCTCATGCTCAGACTGGGCTGCAAAACTGATATACCCAGGAGCAGGAATAACAGATTTAGACCCAAGCACCACAAACCTGATCAGCCTGTTAATCGTAAATGTCTATGTCGCACAACAGCAGATAAGTGGAGTAAGACACTCAGAAAGCTGTTTCAGTCTCAGACATGGCTCAGTGGAAATTGTTGATTCATGCAGTGATGGTTCACAGATTTCAACAGACACCTCATTATAATGAGGTTTCAGAAACTGCTTATCTCCAGGGAATTTTTGTGTCTTTACTTCAATGCAGATGCATTGTCATTCTGCTGAGATCTTTTGACATTGCCTCAGGTATGGCACATTCATCCACAACTAGAGGAGATCTTGTTGCAAATGGCCAGAGAGATTTGGCACTCAACTTATTTGTGCCATTTTATCTTATCTCAACTTACCCCAACTAATAATATTCACTTTTCCTTAAACATGATTAGGTTAAATATATACTGTACATTCAGTTGTCATTTTCAGTAAGGGCACTGCATGGTATGTAGTTTACTGTAGAGTAGGTGAGAAGGTACAAACTCCACAAGCATCAGAAAAAGGTGAGTGAGGAAACAAAACAAGATTAGAATATTCAAAAAAAAAACAAAAAAAACAAAAAGGAATTTAAAAGTAAAATGAGAATGAAGCAAACAATAAGACGACTGTAAAACCATGACAGGCTTGGTTCCTGTTATCATTAGTAACACAAGTCTTTCAAATAACACAGCTTGTCATTGTAATGAGAAACCTGAAAGAATGGATTTCTCCCTGAAGAATTTTCCATGCTGCAAAACAAAGTACATGTACAATGCACCTTCACGTTACAACCTAAGCATAGAGACCTAGATTCCATAGACATGAACATGTCTTAACGTGCTTTTCACCAGATTCTCAAGCTCTGCTTGTACATTTGCATACACATGCACTTCATGATGAAAAAATCTACCCGACAGCTCAACTACAGTAGATCAGATAGAGTATTAAATCTCTATTCTTTCTAAAAAAAAAAAACAAAAAAAAAAAACTAAATGTCTTTTACAATTGTAAATTGGGCATCAGATTATTTTTTTTATTAGCTGATAACTGACCTGGGCCATAGTCCCGAAGTTTCGTTCACTGTTCCTGGTCTCTCTGGCTCGCTCTCACGCTCGTGATCATCTTCACAGATGTTTTTAACCAGATGTGAAGTGACGCTTTCTGATTTCTGTTCCATTCAGTTCCATGAACTTCCATTCAGCAGCGACACTGCGTTCAACCGATGACACCAGCTAAATAAAGTTATGTAGAGTGAGAAAGCATCTGATCCTGATCGGGAGTGACTCTAAACACGAAAGACAGGTAGGGCAGGATGTCGGAGACGCAAATTTGCATATTTTAATATTGATGAAGCATGGAGCATAAAAGAGGCAGGGTACATGCATTGTTGTTCTGAATTCAAAGAAAATCTTTATTGTACCTAAACATTAGATGAGCTATAAACATAACCATATATAAAATATATAACAAGTACACAGTAATTTTGTTAAGACAAACACATCAGTTTGTAGTATAGCTTTACTTTTTTTTGAATGCATATTTTTATTTTGAATAATAAGTAAAACGTGTTTCATGACAAATCTAACATTATCTAAAACTATTAGAAATAAATTTAATAATATATAAATTTAATTTTTGAAACTGATCCAGTTTTGTGGGGCACAGTGGCTTAGTGGTTAGCACGTTCGCCTCACACCTCCAGGGTCGGGGTTCGATTCCCGCCTCCGCCTTGTGTGTGTGGAGTTTGCATGTTCTCCCTGTGCCTCGGGGGTTTCCTCCGGGTACTCCGGTTTCCTCCCCCGGTCCAAAGACATGCATGGTAGGTTGATTGGCATCTCTGGAAAATTGTCCGTAGTGTGTGATTGCGTGAGTGAATGAGAGTGTGTGTGCCCCTGCGATGGGTTGGCACTCCGTCCAGGGTGTATCCTGCCTTGATGCCTGATGACGCCTGAGATAGGCACAGGCTCCCCGTGACCCGAGGTAGTTCGGATAAGCGGTAGTGAGTGAATGAATGATCCAGTTTTATTGATGTACTGTACTTTATAGCAGCCATTGACCAGATGAGACCACATTGATCATATATAATTAGAACTTTCAAAGTCTAAACAAAAAAAATGTGAGTTTATATATATTAAAAAACAGAAGTGGAAATTGTCTTGGAAATTAAACAAAATAAAAGTAAAATTATTCAATTTCCATAATACACAAGCAAAGTATAAATACTGAAAAACATCTGTTAAAGTCCCCCAAAACAGCTTCTTAACCATTTTTTGCAGAGCTTCAAGTGCAGTAGCAAAGCCCCAGGTTTAGCATTTATTGTTTGGGTGTGCAAGCTTCTGAACTGAATTTGGAGATTGAAAATGCCAGAATGTGAGAACTGCATAACTCACATGAACTACAGGTAGATGTTTGGAGCTTTCCATTTGCATACTCATGCCCAAAACTCTGATAAAGTATGTGACATGAAAGAGACAAAATACATTTTGTTTCAAAGAAATACTTTATTGTACCTGAAAATTTTAATTTAAAAACAGGAGGCTGAAGCATTGTTGAATAAATAATGTAAAAATTACAACTATAAATAAACTCCAGTAGCATGTAAAAATCTAAAATAAAAGGGTGATGAAGCAAATAGCCTTTAAGAATACATGAATTTAAAATACAAAAGCTTATGTTGTGAAAATCTAAAAAATATAAATAAGTTAAAGGAAAAAAAAGAAAAACAAAAAAGAAAAAACACCATTCACCTGAAATGTTAATTTTCTTATTCACCATTTGAGCAGGCTCATTTTCATTCCATGTGAAAATACAAGGATAGTCTCTCTCTCTCTCTCTCTCTCTTACACACATACACACTCACACCTTAGCCTAGTCAACCAACACAAGGCACAGCAGAAATTCCATGCAGAAAACTGTACCTCCAACAACACACCAATTGTAAAAAACATAAATTCATACAAATTAAGTGTTGACTCCCAGCATGGAACAATTCTTGAAACTTTCCATATAGAAAATGACTTAAGTTTATCACTCTGATAATAAACAGTGTAACCAACAGGCCTCCACAATCAAATTTCAGTTCTTTGGGCTTTGAGTAAATATAGCCTCCATTCCAGCCTGAGGTACACAAGAACTGTTTTAAGTATCAGTATTATTAGAAAAACAACTTGCTAGCTTATTTGGACATCAGTTCAAATTTATTTTTTACATACCAATTTTCTGAAAATCGATTTCTAATAATAATTAACTTGCCTCGATTCATGTTAGTTTTTGCCTTTAAATCAAACCGTGTGACCAATTTTACGCTTCTTATTTAGCCATAAAAGCAGCACTGAGTTAATTGAATATAAATTAAAAATAAAATAAAATGACAATACATAAAAAAAAGATGAAGTGGATATTTGCAAATAAAAGATCAATGGTATAGAATTATTTCTCATTCTGCAAATGGGTGTCCAGCTAATTTCATTTCTGATATATTTACTTTGATTAGCATATTTGCTTTCAAAATATAATACAATATACAGTTAAGTTAGTCCTCTTTTAGGAGATGCAAACAAATTCGTATTCATATATATGGTCCATTCACTGACTGTTTATAAATAGGGGGAAATGTTACAGTATGGCACGGATGTCCAGGTTTTTGCCAGTTCTTACTTGGGATCTTCAATTGTGCCCTTACTAAGGTCTGTCATTTTGGGGTATTTGACTTTTTTCTGGTCAAGTTCATTCTGTGCCCACAATAAGAGCTTCAGCAGCTTGGCCAGTTTTGGTGTTGACTCCCTGTTCTCATAGTCCAGTACTGCCTGGTTTACCTCACTCCAAACCTGTAAGAGGAGACACAAAATCATGCCATCTTGTGGATAGGAACCAGAACACATTTCTCAAATTCATATTCAGTTAACAGACCAAAACCTAGTCTCTCTTCTTTATTTATTCATGATTTTTTTAAAAAGAGGAAACACACTTTTTATTTAAGCCCCCAACCAATTTTAAGGTCCTAAAATTATTGGACAAACTAACAATTATATATTAAATAGTAAACTTGGCTGCAAATACTTTGAGGTCTAGAACTTATAAACATCACCAGACACTTTTGATGGCCTGACCCGGCATTTGTTACAGCTTACTATCTTTAATTCCTGCTTAACGACTCAAAACACTCCACCTCTCCCCCTTAAAAAAAGTCTTTTACATTGTGCTTCATGGCATTTTCATTCTATGCTTTGAATCATTCAGTCATGCATGCCCACTCCACAAGAAGTACCAGCCAATCAGCTCATTCTGCTCTCTTTACTTATATCTTCCTTTCAATCTGGTACAAGGTTTTCTCACAGGCGTTTTAAGTGTTTTTGTCAAACAGAATTCTAATCTAAACTCTCTTCATGTTTTGAAGCGTTTACAGCTCCCTCCATGTACTCTGGTAAAATCTTCTATTCATCATTGACAGGGATACGCCTACCTCCTACGTGTTCTTGATCTGTTCAACTGTAGTAAAGGTGGTTTCATCCACCACAGTTGATTTCTGTGGCCTTATGGGTCTTTTGGTGATCATGAGCTTACCATAATATGATGGCTATCTTCTCTAGCTGTGTAAACCTGTCACAGCTAGAGAAGATAGCCATCATATTATGGTGAGCTCATGATATTATGATGAGCTCACCATATTGAAAGCTAGCAGGTTCCAAATGCAAATCCCATTCTTAAAATCAACTCAAGACCTTTAACTGTTTACTAAAAAAAATGAGGCAATGACAAGCATCTGCGCATGGAACAGCTGGCCAATATCTTGTCCAATAAATTTGTTCACGTAAAAAACGGGGGCACCATTGAGGTTTTTATAATAAAGTCTAATCTTCTGAGAAGGCTTTCCAAAAATTATAAGGCCAAAAGTATGTTACCCCTCACAAGAGACCCAAACATATTCCAGTATGGCACATGTTTGTGCCTCTTTTGAGTGGTAACATACTTTTGGCCATATAGTGTATAACACACACACACACACACACCCTCCCTCTTACACACACACTTCTCACCTTCTGTCGCTGCATCATGTTAAGAAGGTCTCCGAAAGGTGACTCTTCTGGGTTGTCAAATGCAAGCAGGGCCAGAGTTCTCTCCATCTCAGTCAGACACTCTCTGCTCTCCTCACCTTGTTCAGCCAATTGTGACTGAGCAAACTCCAGTGCAGCCTCCGTCTCCCGCAGACGGATAAGCTCAATCAAATGCTGCTGCTGCAAGAGGAAAATACATTTTAGTGCCATTGACTTAGGTCTCTCATCAATCTCTACTTTCAGAAACCAAGATGGCAAAATGTCATACTACAGTTCACCCTTCTATTTAAGGTTCTTTTATCTGTAATGTATTAAAACAATTGTGTGATCTTCTATAACTTCTATAAACAAATAAACAGAAAATATTTCAATAACTAGTCATTTTTCTCCAAAAAAGCAAACATATGTTTAAAAAAAACAAGTGGAAAAAGTAAGTATACCCTGTAGTTCATCAACATGTAGAACAACTTTTAGCAACAATAATCTCAAAAAATAATAAAAACCTAAAAATATTTTTTAAAGGAGTCGATCACATTATTTTAAATACATTTTGGCGTTCTCTTCTTTATAGAATTACTTCAGGCATTTTCACTATAAGTTAATTGCAACAAAAAGTAAAATGCATTGTGTTGACCATCAAAAAATAGACTATTTAATGTACATCTTGTACAAGACATCTTGTAATCTTGTATGCTGTATACACACTCTAATGTGATTTTTTTTTTTAAAAATCCACTCCATTACTACTTGTTGTAAGGTAAGGATTCTGTATTGGGCCTTTGATCCTTGAGCTTGTTGTTAACAATAAAGACTAACGTGTTTACCTGAAGATGGAAATACAGATATCGGTTGGTGTCCAAGAGTTCTGGATGAAGGCTGTTTATAAGAGAAATGGCTTCCTGAATTTGCCCTTTCAGTATCATCTCCCTGATCTTTATTCTCTCATCAAGGGAGTCCAGATCCACACTGGGCTCAATGCCTGACTCCATCCGGAACTTCTCTGCAGCCTCCTTAAATCCCTCTGTGATACACAAACACCTATCAATCAAGCTGTCATTTATTTTCATCCTACAAATGTATGACTGATGAAACTGATGAAAGTTATGAGCTCAACACCATGTGATCATCTGCAAAACCATCACCATCATCTGCAAAAACTGTCAAATGTTGCTATGGCTGAATTCTACCATAAACAACCAGTTTTGACAAAAATGGAGCTTTTCTGCCAATAACATTCGATGGAATACAAATATTATACAAAAATGATATGGAATTAATTTTGTAGGTTATTTTGGAACCTTGTCTTGGTGATCTACCAGTAAGGAATCAGGCAATTAGCCAGTTTAACACAGTGATAAGAAAAAGAAAAAAAAAGCTGCCTAAACCAATGCTATCTTAGTGTAAATATCTCATGATCTCATCCCATTTTGGACAGGTGCTTTTGGAACACCACAGTGAAAAAGAGTTTTGCTGGCAATCAGGTACTGGCTGTCAAAATGTTTGTAATGAGCAGTAGTACCGTGTCAAACCAAAGAAGCAAGCAGACACATCCTGTACAGATAATATCACAGAAAGCAAGCAGACACGTTCTGTACAGATGATATCTGAGATAGTTTTAAAAATGTTTAAATAAACCTAATAAAAATGCATTAATAATAATTAGAAATTTAGCCAAAGGAATTGATTGAATCTTCTTTAAAAAAATTGAGTTAAAATGTAATTAAATGCCTTGAGTGACATTTATCACAGGTGATGCATATTGTTCTGTGATGATAATACTGTGAATGTATAATTTCTAGTCAACACCTTGAACTCTCTCATGTTCCTTAAACCATTTTTTTGTTTTGGCAAAAGGGAGCATTATTTTGCTGAAAAAGACTCCTGCCATTAGGGAATACTGTTTGCATTAAGGGGTGAATCTGGGGCCTGTTGCACAAAAGTAGAATTAAGACATCCAGGATAAATGACTGAGCTGAGCTCAATGAATCCAAAACACGTGCGTCCAGGCTTAATTGGTTGCACAAAGACCAAGCCAGGATGAGCAGACACGGATTCATCAAGCCAGGTGAAACCAATCCTGGATATGTGCGCGCTCACGGCTCACTCAAACAGACCCGCCACCGATCGCAGATTCACTGATTCACCATGGCAACCAGAGCGGCGTACTTTTCCCCGTCTGAGGCACAAATCCTCACGGAGGCATACGAGGAAGTAAAAGACATAATTAAGAAGAAAGGCAACACCGCCATAGTGATAAAGCAAAGAGAAAAAGCGTGGCAAAGTATTGCAGACCGCCTGAATGCGTAAGTAGTGCACAATTACACACTCACCGCTCCACTAAAAACATCACAATTACAATCCAAATAGTTAATTCACATCTCCAAAAACCCAGTTGTACTCTGATAATGAAACATTTGAATTTTTAATTGAAATGGACTGCAGATATGAGTGAAATTGTGTACAGTAACTCCATCACACTGTATAAGGCTTTGATAAATGATCAAAGCCTTACATTATTACTACGCTCACTAGTACGGTTTAATCTTAGCTGTTGTACTCCACGTCTTATGTTGTCCACCGATTTTTCTGTGTTCACTCCTGCTTTTATTAATGTAAAGCTGCTTTGAAACAATGAAACAATTGTGAAAAGCGCTATAAAAATAAAATAAAATTGAATTGAATAAATAGATGAGCTAATAATAATAATAAGTTTAAATTATATAGTGCCATTCAAAGGACCCAAAGTCGCTTGCTCACTGACTCTATTGAATGTTCTTGTGTGATAAAGAAAGTGTCTCTTTTCGTGTGTGTGTGTGTGTGTGTGTGTGTGGTGTGTGAGATGTAGATTAAACATGACCGGGCCAAAACGGTCCACTTTTTACATCATGGCTGTGTCAAGAATATCACTGTGTTTATGAGGTAGTAATGATGAGATTTTGTGTTGACAGGTGAACACTCTGGTGTGTTGCTGGGAGACAGGGTGTATGGCTGCCTTTTCTCCTGACACCTTTCACAGACCCCCAGGAAGCACAGCAGGCCTACAACCATGCCCATGCCAGGACCAGGGCCAGAGTTGAAATGACCTTTGGCCTCCTGAAGGCACGCTTTCACTGCCTTCACAAATTAAGGGTCATGCCTGTGAGGGCATGTGACATTACTGTGGCTTGTGCTGTTCTCCACAATGTGGCCTGCATGAGTAAGGAGAGGGCCCCCAGAGTGCCACCAGCCATGGACTGGGACAATCCGGCAATCTTCCCTGATGACGACAGTGGTCGGCTGCTGAGGGACCAATATGTGTTGAATGATTTTAGTTAGAATGTGTGCTTTCAATTTTGGTTAAATATTTCCTGCGGTGGCATAAAAAAAAAAAAAAAAAAAAAAAAAAAAAAAATTTATATATATATATATATATATATATATATATATATATATATATATATATATATATATATATATATATATATATATATATATATAAATTGATTTGGCCTCTTATGATGTTTGTGCTGTATACTGTGTGTATACTGTATACAGAGGGAGGCTACTGCATCCATTCATTTGTCTGTTCAGTTAATGTGTATGGATTTGTCCTGCATTTATTTCAGTGTGCAGACATGCGGGGTGTGTTATATACTGTACAGACCTTTTTGAATGTGTATTTATCCTTTTGTATCCTGTGTGACTTCAGTTTTCGAAAGGAGCTGATGGTTTACCTGCTTTGTTTTATCCTTATTCAATAAAGGAACATAATGTTACACTTTGTGTTTTTATATTTATATGGAATGTGTATTTTATACGACAGAGTATTAGGGCCACACTAAGGAAGAAGGAAAAAGTCATAAATTTATGAGGCTGGTTCTTTCTGCGGAAAAGATGCATATTCTTTTTACAGGCCTGATACTTATGACAATGTGCTGATGTGCCAAAAGATTAGTCCTTGTTTGTGAAACCATACTGAAGAACAATTCCACAAAATGCCCCACAGCTGTCATTTTAACAACTGTCCTCTTCTAAAATGACGGGTTACAATATTATTAAAGACTTCATTCTCAAAGTCTGTGAATTTTCTTTTTTTTCCTCTGTGGCCCTAATATTCTAATAATTTTATATATAGCCTTACAGTCTATGGGAAACTGTAAATTATCTAATGATAGCAACATCATCTAAAAATCATCATTTATCCAAAATGATTGAAATTAATGATCACAAATGTATAAATAATGACAGTGGGTCTAGTTATATGTGATAATGTATAGTGGGCAGTGGAATAACTATTGGTTTCCGTTTGTGGTGACTGCTGACTGATATAAGGGATGAGATTTAATAGATCCTAGAACTTAGCCTGGTCTGGAGCAGGCTAGCTCCACAGAATAAATCTCCATGGTAATTTATACCATAACATTGTACCGCCCCCTAATCCAGATTTAGTGCAACAGGATCATGGATAAATTGAGCCAGGATCACCAAGATATCCCGGCTTAATCCCTTATCCTAGTTTTGTGCAATAGGCCCCTGGTCTGCAACCATATTTATGCAGGATGTGTGTGTCAAAATAACATCCGCATGAATGCCAGAACCCAAGCCTTCCCAGCAGAACAGAGCATCACCCTGAGGGCATCCTGGTGCCATCTCATTTCTGTCAAAGCGAGAATTACGTTTTTTTTAGCAACCTGTGCTACAGTAGCCCTTCTTTTAAATCAGACCAGACAGGCTAGCCACTACATACTAGGAACACCCCAGATGACCTACTGCTTTGGAAATGCTCTGACCCAGTTGTCTACCAATTACAATTCGACCCTTGTCAGTTACTCAGATCCATTCACTTGCCCATTTTTCCTGCATCCAACACCAATTTGGAGAACTGAATTTTCGGTTACTGCTTAATATACACAGATCAGGAATAACATTATAATACAGGTGACGTGAATAACACTGATTATCTCTTCATCACGGCTCCTGTTACTGGGTGAGATATATTAGGTCGGTATTCTTAGATGGCTCTGGCCTCTTTCAGCAGGATAAGGTGCCCTGCCATAAAGCAATTATGGTTCAGGAATGGTTTGAGGAGCACAACAACGAGTTTGAGGAGTTGACTTGGCCTCCAAATGCCCCGTATCTCAGTCCAATCCAGCGTCTGCGGGACGTGTTGAACACTCCAAACTTTTAAACTTTAAACTTCCAAATGAAGGTGGTCATCATGTTGTGCCTGATCTTTGTCTCTCATCCGTTGACAGGTGCCATTGTAAGAAGATAACGACTGCTATTCACGGAATTCACCTGTCACTGGTTTTGTTGTTATGGCTCATTGGTGTATACTGTAATTTATTATATACCAAATTACACAAAGTATATAGCTTACATACCAGTTACTAAATAGTTCATGATGAGGCGGTTCATATCTGCTCTCTGGATGTGCACATTATTCAGTTTCTCCATCCAGTCCTCCTTCGTGATATCTTCAGGCTTTTCCGAATAACTCATCATGGAGCCGTCAACGGAGTCGTTTCTCCTATAAAACTGCAATTCAAGTCGAAACAGAACGCACTTAAATAACGAGCCATGTTGAAAGAAACGCTTCTGCTTTAAAGCTATGTGACACCCTTTTAAGGACCTGAGACATCTGGGATTTCTCCTCATGTGCATGCAACAGTTGGTCAGCAGCGAATGAACGAATGAAAAAGCAGCGACAGCAGCGTGAGGCGGCGTTTCGTGTTTTCGCGCTGTTTTCAGACTCGTATCGTTGTTCAGCTTAACACGGGTTTACTACACTTCAGGACAATCAATTTTTACACCCAAAACTAGAATCACAAAGAAACGTTTAACGCTTTTAAAAGAGATTTGCGTCGACGCAAACAATTAGATGTTTTTCTCGGTAGCGAACATAATAATGGCGGCCTCGAGAGGAAGCAAAACAATCGAGCCTGCAACTTAAAACGACTGACACTGAAATGACATAAAGAAGCCCCAGATTACCTGAAACGAAACGCAAGTGCAGATAAATAATAACGATGACCGTTCGTTTATTTCGCCTAAATATTTAAAGAGCGTTTATTTACGTTAAAATACTTACAAAATAAGTATTGGCGATGACTGTGGGCCTGAGGCTGAAATCGCGCGATAAAACAACGCGTTCAGAACGAGAATTCAGAGGAACGATGGGATTGGGTAGAACAGTGATGTCATGGTTGCTGTGGCAGAGATGTTTAGGTTGCCAAAGCCTTTGTGAATCTTTACTTCATTTCTTCGGAATAGAATCCGGATCAGCTTTATTCGCCAACTTTGCGCAGATACACAAGGTGTTTGTTGAGGTTTTTAAGGTGCTCATACATACATACATACATACATACATACATACATACATACATACATACATATATGCATATATACACATCTGGCATGAGAACAGTAAACATTTAAATAGTAAGGATTTACATATTTACATAGTACTTGAGAAAGAGGCAGTAATTAGAGATGGAGAATGAATTACAGAACACAGGTAACATGGGGAAAAAAATACAACCAAACCAGACATGCTGTATCAGAAATCAGACATGCAGTGTTACATAATTCACATAAAATATTGGTGTTTTGACATTTATTTATTTAGTTTTTTAATGGTGGCCATATTATCTGCCTAAATAAATTTATTTGAATATTATTTTGGTATTAGTAAGACTGTTGAAAACAGTTATTCGTATGTATTATTTTGCACTGATACTGGGACAATGCATTTGCTTTCATTTGCTTTCTATTTCAAAATCAAATCGGATGAAATCTGTCCATCAAAAATTCAGATAATACATACATATATAGCTACCTTATCCTAACACCAATAAAAATTGCTACACTATATTATATTAAGTCACATCGAGTGTTCATAAATAACAGGCATATGGCTATCTGTGAACGACGACTAGATAACTAAATATTTCATTTTGTTTACCACTTGATCCACATAATATTTAAAAATAGGCTCTTAACATTTATAAATGATAAATTTAAACTATTTTGTGACTTTCTTACATAAGAAATACTTGTGCAAAATACTGATAATCCTTGTGATGTGTGGGTTATCATTTTCAAAGCATAATAAAATATGATTTTTCTTACAGAAGTTCTAAAGCAAAGGGAAGTATAAAATAATAATAATAATAATAACAATAATAACAACTATTATTATTATAGTTGTTGTTATTGTTATTGTTATTATTATTGCTATTACAATAATAATAACAATAGCAATAATAACAATAACAATAACAACAACTATAATAATAATTGTTGTTGTTCTTATTATTATTATTATTATTCTTATTATTATTATTATTATTATTATTATTATTATTATTATTATTCCCATGTCCTCAGATATGCTGTAATTAAATTTTTAAATAGATAATTCTGATATATTCAGTTCTGTATCACTAATAGACTAATTCACACACATGGAAAAAGACGAATGTTTTTGTGCATCGGTTTTATTCATGTTTTGTTAAAAGCATCACAGGTTAAAATAAAGTAAAAAAAAATCCCAAATGGAAAGGTGTTAAAAAATAAATGTATCAACTAATAAAACGAGTATAGGCAACATGAAGTTGTTTAGAAGGCCACAAATCGAGTTAAAACAGAAACTCGCCCAGGACCTGCGCACACACACTACAGCCTCTGATGATGGATGATGGGGTAGAAACACAGATGATGTGACATTTTATTCGAGGTTTCGTTGCTCGACAATCTTGCACATGCGCCAAGGCGTGAGCCTGCATATGGATATAGTTCTTGGTCAGCAGCAATGTGGCGATCTTTGACAGTATTTTGCTGTCAAATTATCTTGCTTCCTCCGTATAATATCGCGGCCCGAAGAGCATCCGTTCAGGTCGCGCATGCGCCATTGATCAGGCGCCTGCTTTCGGGATTGATTGTACATACAGAAAGATGCTCAACCCGTAAGATTCAGAAAACAAAACAACCATGTCCACCTGAGCGCTTTAAAATCTCACTGTGCTGCTTTGCTATACAACCGCTGCTACTTGGAGATTAGCAACCTGCCCAATATAAATCAGGGAAAGAACACAAACACCTAAACAAACTGAACTGTGTAGATCATATAGGTGCCTGGGTGAGAGATGTGTTTATTTCTTACTTATTAAGCCGCAGTATTGTTTTCAGAATTCTCAGGCTAAAAGATTATATCGGATTTCAAAAGAACTTAACAGACCAAAAAAACAACTTGATGTTTGTAAACCAGTTTGTTGAGTCCTTTATCCTTGCAGAGATTTATTTATATATAATTTATGGAACAGGAAGTGTTAGAATGTACTTGAGCCAGTTAAGTGCAATAAGTGAACTGAAAGTGGAGATAATAATAATAATAATAATAATAATAATAATAATAATAATAATAATAATCAAATCCAAATCAAATTTTATAATAATAATAATAATAATAATAATAACAGAACAACAACAAAGAGAAAAACAATAACTTAACTGTAATTATTTAGCTACATTTAAATAGGTTAAAATTCAACAGCAACAAATAATTAATTCCCTTATACAACAAGACAAAGAAATCAAGGACACCACACGAAAAGTCTGGTATAAACACATTACATGTGGTAAAATGTATTGGAGAGGAGGTTCACATAAATATGAGAAAAAACAGTACAACATGCCATTACTGTAAATATACATCACAATAAATGTCTTTAAATATTAATAACACTAACTAGAAATGGTGCTGCAATGTGGAAAAAGGTTCTGTGGTCAGTTGAAATGAAGATAAAGCTTTTTGGCCCAAACTCAAAGCACTACCTGTGTACCTTAAAAATACTTCACTTACAATGAAGTATGGTGATGGCAGCATCGTGCTGTAGGGATGCTTCTCATCAGCAGGGATTGGGCATCTTGCTAGAATTGAAGGAAGAATGGATAATACAATAAAATACAGGGGAAATACAGAAAGAGAACCTGCTTCAGTCTTCACCTTTCGGTAGGATAATGATCCTAAGCACAAGGCCAAATCAACATCGGAATAGCTCGAGAACAAAAAGATAAATGTCCTACAGTGGTCAAGTCACAGTTATTTAAAAAATGCAGTCCACAAGCACCAACCAAACAACCTGAACAAACTGAAGCAAACCTGCCATGAGGAACTGGCCAAAATCAAATACCATATCTGATTTTGAGTTTAAGTGTTTTAATGAAATATGAAAACAATGAGAAAAAGTGCTGAATTTTTTTTGTTTGTTTAATTTTTTTACATTGCAAAAACCTGTCATTTTAACAACAGGGGTGTGTAGACTTTCCCTGGTGTCCACTTTATATATATACCCCCCCCCCACACACACACACACACACACACAGACACACTCTCTTTTTTTATCTTTTTAAATTACTTTTTCTCTCACAAGAAAGGGAAACAGGAGGCTGATTGGCTTTTTATGCTGATTTGATTTCTGTTGAATAGACAATAAAATAAAAGACTATATTCTTCCCACTTGTGAGAAATGCCCTAAATGAGACAGATTAATTAGTCATCATTTTCAAATGCAAATGTCTGTGATTAGAAATTAGACCCTCACTGTCTCTTTGTAAGGAGGGGGTTGATGGAATGCAATCAAGCGTTCTGTAGAAACACATCTGCTTAATGGGGGAAAGAAGCTCCAATTTGTTGCTACTTACAATGTTTCTAAACATTGCACATTTCTGTGATGTGCGATCAGTGAACTTTAAACTATCATTTGCCATTTCATGAAGGTTAAAAAGAAACATTATAATGAAATCAAAACTTTTTAATGCTATTATAGTATTATTTGAGCAGTCCAGAAACTATAACCCCTCCACAGATCACAATTAAGATCTCTGCCCATATCAGGAGCTCTGTACCGGGGGATGGTGTAGAGGACAAAGCATAAGAGAAATAGATGGGTAGAGACACAAGGTTGGAGGATAACTAATATATTAATATATGGAAATTAATGCATGAATAAGCGTGGCAGGCAAGCCCATCTGCACACATACACGCAGATGCTGACACACCCTCAGAGCAACATTTGCATATGACCTTCCACCCTGAGGGGGTGCCTAACCTAATTTAGGGCTTTAAGATGCAGGCTGCAGGTAATCTGTTCAAATATGGCAAAATGATTATGGTAAATAATAAAAACAGACTATCTAAGCACAGACTACTCTCAAAATATGCCAAATTTTTGGAAAATGCCTCAGATGTTAATGAGTCATTAAAAAACCTATGAGCCAGACATGTCAATAAAAATTACCAAGAAAAAGAGAACAAAAAGAATTTTCAGGACATCATCATTATTGCATCTGCATGTACATATAACACAAATCACAAATTAGTATATTTTAAAGCACTAAATATACTAATGTACATTGTACTGATCCCATTTTTTTTTAGATGACTGTTATGTGTATTATTGAGCAGTTAATCCACATAAAACAATGTGACTAAAATAAAGTTAGAACAACACTAATAACATAATAGTAATTCTCAATAGTAACATTCGATAACATTCGAAGCGGGTGGTCACGGGGACAAATTAAAAATTCTTCTCTTGAAAATTCAGGTTTCAGGTTCTAATGTAACAGCCAGATCCATTTTATCCACAATCTCTACTACTAGCCTTCTTGTGTCACTCTCCAGACAAACCCTACTGGAGTGAAGATCAGACCGACCCACTCATCCTCACGCCTTACACCACCCGCTGCACCATGGACGGTTGGTGATGGGGAAGGGGGGGTCTTCGACTAGTTAGTGGGGTGAAAGAAAAGCCGTTGCCGGGCGACTGAATCATGGTTGCCATAGTAAACTTGAATCAAGCAGCTGAGCCAATCATCCGAGACCATGTGTGCCAGAGTGGGTCTCGTGCTACTCAGAGATGCACACGTGGGAGGAAGATTGGAGAACAGAGGATGCAGAGGGTGGAAGGCATGTGTGGGAGGGTGTGGGGTGGGGTGTGGATGGGTGGTCTGTCAAGAAGCGATGGCAAGGAGATGTGGTAAGGGACAGGGAGTAGGAGTGGAACACCAAAATGGATTTAATATTCATTTCTAGGAATTGTCATCTCAGTTAACTGGGTCAACAATTTAGCCCACTTTAAATCAAGAAGCTAATACCTGGAATAAAATGAAACACACTTAGATTCTTTTAGCCATATCTTTTTTATTTTTTGTGTAATCAATATATATCTTTTTATTTGTATTTTTTTTTTTGGTGGGGGGGGGGGGGGGGGGCATTTTATAGGTCAAACACCTGGGTCTTCCCAGAAAGAAGCGACTAGCGGTTGTTACCGAGGATAAACCCTCTCCCTAATGTCTCATTATTTATTTTGAATTCTCGTAAATAACAATCCCGCTCAGTCCTATCTCTCTGCATGACTAAGGCGAGCTATTGCCTGTTCCTTCAGGTCTGTTTTGTGGTCACGGCTCGTTGTAATGGAGGAGAGGCCCCTGCTCGGACTGTCCACTCAAAGAGCCTTACAGCGCAGTGGCCAAATGAATGGAAATGAATGAGCTGCGGTCGTATTGTAATGCAGAGGAAGAGACGGAAGTGGGGGGCTCCTCCCTCCACCATCCATAAAAGGACAGTCCCCCCTAAAAAACGAAGAAACCGCACCACGTTTTAGCAAATTTCCGGACACTTCAACGAGCTGCACCTTCCTAACGGAGTAGGAGAAGGCCATGATGGGGACGCGCGCAAAATCCGAATAAACGGAGTAAGAGTGTCTAGCATGTAAATTAGATTATAGGGCAGCAGTGAACTGCGGAGAAATGTGTAGAAGTGCTGTAGATATTAAGCGCAGTAATTTCAAGGGTCGTTATTTGGCGTAAGGGAAATGATGAGCCCAGGTCTCACTGTGAGGAATGAGCAGGTGCCTGCGCCATTTTGCTTCTTGTTGACTCTGCGTCGTTTAATCAGTGCTGCATAACCTAACCTATATGTTCACAAGCTCAGTGATCTGCAGTATACTTAAATCGTAGGCTAGTTTTTAAGATTTCAAAGTAAAACACTATTTTCCTTGATTTAAATGTATATATTTAAGGGATATTTACTTCTTTTTTATTTTTTATCATTATAATGTTCAGAGTTGATGAGCTCAGATTGACTCCAATAGATTTAGATTGTGTGTAACATGTGTTCTAAGACAGGTGTTTTGGATGTGGAGACTGTGTAACCTTCTATTTCAGTTTTTTAATCAAGTGATTTTGCTTCTACGTGAATGTCAGTGTCGCTGATTTTCAAGGGCATTTTCTCCTGATGGGGATTTGGTTATAACGGGTTAGAAGGAGGGGGGAGGGACTCTCGGTCCATGTCATGACGTCACCTTGTCCCAATGTAATCCTCTTTGCGCCGAGCCTTATCATCAGCAGAGCAGGGTGAGCGCACAAGGAAGCGCTAATCTCTGCAACACTGGACCAGAACACAAACCTGAACGTTGCGGCACAGGGTGATCACGAAGGGAATAAGCTACATTTTGTGCCTGTTCGCTTCAAATGAAGTGCGCAAGTCCAGCGGGATGCAGGGATAACGGTCAGGTTGAATGAAAAGACCCATGGCGAAGGAACCTTTGTTTACGGAGATGCTTGAGGACCGGCTCGGTGCCGTGACATTTTTATGATTTTTTGCTGGGATAAAAATTTGGGGAGGGGCTTTAAAATGTATTCTTTTCATATTTAAGGAATAGAATTGTTTACAGCCATAATGAGCAGAAGGATGCAAGCTACCGACACCGACAGGACTGAGAATTCTATTAATAATGCTTATGATTTAGGTTTCAGATGCGACGGTGGAAAGCGCGCCTTTGAACCGCTTTAAAGGTTTATTGTGTATTTACATTAGGTGTGATTTTAGGCCTGTGGAACACCTCGATAAATAGGTATGTCGACGATTGTAGGTTTTGCAGTAGAGATCGTCAGGGGTGACTAAAAAGCTTGGTTGACTGAGGGACAATAGAGGTAGCAGCTTGGATACGAGCTTCACATTTCAGTGTTTCAGTGAATTAACAGGCAATAAGTAAAGGCCGACGGCCTGCTTTCAATGCGCCTGCATTAAGGATGCACTGTGCATTGGATATGAACAGAAGGGATTGTTAATCGTCAGCGATTTAATGCGGCAGATTGCAGCTTCTCCTGTCGACCCAGGGCTCCAGCTCTGCGTGTTCACGGCGGACCTTGATTTAATATCCGATACAATTAAGGCACGCGGTGAATGCCAAGAGAGGCTCCTCGAAAACTGCAGGATTCATCTACGAGATGTGATGGGCAGGGATGACAAGGAGATGTATAGCGTGTAGAATTTACATGCGCTCAGCTTACACAATCACGGCTGCAGGGTTTTTTCCTCCCCCTTTTTTTTGCTGGTTGCCCAAGAGCACTGTGAGGTAGATGCATGATAGAAATAGCAACTTTGATAGCTAGAGCCCCTCCTCCATTTGAAAGCCTTGCTCTTAAAAGTCTGCTCACATTACAGTAAACGTGTCATAGAGCATCAGATGGCTAATGAGCATCAGATGGTTGAGTTTTAGCCTATAGCTCTGTGTTAAATGGCTTGAGATTAGGTTCACTGTAAATGGCGAGATAATGATGAGCGCGTGCATTTAGAAGGCAACTGAAAAAAAAAGATTTATTTATTTTGTCACCGTATGTAGGAAATATACGCATGTAGTCGAATAGATTTAATAAAATAATGCTACATAATAAAAATGCAGTCAATGAAAAAGTAATAATAATAATAATAATAATACGTTAATAAATAATAAACAGTTGGTCCAGTGACGAAATATTTGGCTTTGGCCTTTATTTTGCTTCTGTGCTTTTCCAAGAAATGTAAAAGGTTAATATGAGCAAAGATTGCGGAATGTATTCGTTATCCTTCCAGCACAATAATGTCATACTATCAAGGTCTTCTTTTAAATAAAATATTGAATATCCTTCCAGCACACGAGTGTCACACAGTTTCTTTTTCTTTCCTTCTTATTTTTAAGTGTAATGTCCTAAATGACTGTATTTCCCCTTTACTTTCCTTTGTCTTTTGGATTCACTTCTCATTGGAAAGCTTGTGACCTTCTTGTTGGTCATAACATGATAGAGGTCGCAGAGAATGTGAAAATAAATGAAATGCCTCAAACATTTTTGAGTTTATTTTTCACTTCACGTATACAGCAATCTATAAAGCTGAAGGTAATTGATGTCTATTAACAGAATAGCACAGAAGGTCAGTGTTTTGATAATGGCAATTCCACAGTATTAGCTTAGAAAGCTACATGATCGACTGCTTCATTGTTCCTTTGTCAGCTCTCTGGTTTATATTGGTTCAGCACCTTACTTAAAGAGAAAGAGAAAAGAGAATATGAGAGAATTTTTTTTAACATAATTTCCAGGATAACATGCTCAAACAGGCTTCTGTGTTTTGAAATTGGAACGTGCTATTATCTAAAACAATAAATATGCAAATTGCACTATATCAAATTGCATGACAATGCAGTACAGCAAAAACACGACTTTTATATTTTGCTTAAATTGGGAAATACATCAATCTTTTTTTTTTTTTTGCAATTAATTTGACCTACAGTCTGCTCCAGAATTATTGGCACCCATGGTAAATGTGGCCAAAAATGTTATTAAAAACTTTAATTAGCCAAATCTCATCCTGAATTACATCAGGAATCAAATATAGGAATCTAACCTCTATACAGTCACGTTAAATAATAATAATAATAATAGTTTCACAATTATTGGCAAACCCATGAAACATTTGTTCTTATTTATATTTTACTTCCGAAGTTCACATGAATGTTTAGGAACCCCTTATGTGATCCATGACTTGTTTCACCGAGTATAAATAAGTCTCTTCATTCATAACCAACAATATGAGCAAGGTTAGACAATATGCCAGTAAAATAATACAAAAGTGTGATTTTGGTGAATGGTTATAAAATTGCTATATGCCTGAACATGCACCCATGTATGTTTAGGTAAACAAACTTTCCTGGAGCAGGAAGAGACAAATGTATTTTGCCCTACACACAATAATATGGATTGTAGAGAGGCACATATATCTCTAGTAATTACGGTTGGAAGATTTTAAAAGATATCCAAACAAAGTGCCCAATTATAAAATCTGACAGTACATATATGGCATCTACTGGACCTTTTTGCACACATAAGTATGACTGTTTATAATAATCCATAAAATACCATTTTAAATGATTTTAAATGAAATCTAGGTTGTGGTTGGATCGTCCACAGGACAAAGATCCAGAAAATACATCCAAATCCACAGAAAACTGTTGAATTAATTAAGACATGGCAATTATATTCCTTAAAACCAAATGAAAATGAAAGTTGTGGGGTGAGGCAAGCAAAAAGGAGTCCAGGATATTTATTTGGTCTGTATTTTCCAATCTCATTAATCATTATAGAAGTCTAAGTGCTGTTGACAAATATGTGACTTCCAAAAATTCTAGACATATCTATATTAAAAATGGACAAAATGCTAATGTAGCTTAAAAAAATGTGAAACAAAACCTAACCTGAGAACATGACCTTATTTGTTCAACACTCACTGTCCACTGACATTACATGTATTATTACCAATATTAAGACTCATCTGATTAATTTTTAAGGCACTAATGAGGTACATACATACTGTACTATTTCAGAAAGGCTGATGGAATGCATTTCCTCTTCCTTACAAGACAGAGTGATGCACTTCCGGGTCTAATTGATACTGCATTAAAGTTGCCTTTACATTACACTGAATGACTTCAGTGCTTCTTCAGGAAAAAGGAGTATGTAGGTAGCATTTTAAAGATGCACAATGATTTAGATACTTTTGAACGCGACCCCATCACACATCCGACAGTTCAGAAAAAGAGAGATGATAGAACTCCTACAAATGATAAATCAGTAAAAACATCACTTCAAACATCAGTTACAACATATAGTATTATTTTAATAATGACCATGATCAAATCTAAGAACGTGATAGATAGTGACCTTCCATACAATGCATATTCATTTCAGGGGTGACTAAAATGTTTGCCTTTTAATTTTTTTAGTATTTCATATATTCTCATAAATCATTTGTTATATGATTATATAAATCTCAATTCCTCACATGATAGACTCCCTCTTTCACGCACAAACACACGCACAACAGCAAGCAGGTCCTAAAAAAATCACGCACAGAAACCGTATACTCTTTTTGTTTCATTTTTTTCTACTTTTAACAGTAAATCAGTAACATTAATTTTTCAGGTTACACATTTGAGGCGTTCTCAGTTATTATATGCTCCTACATTAAAGCTTAGCATTATACTCAGGATGAGGGGAAGAAAAGATCCATAAACTGAATTCTGTTAAGAAAGTATGAGAAACAAACATACTGGAAGTGATGCACCTAAACTGATTTCAGTAAGCAGTGTATGCTACATTTCTCTTAAATTGGCTTGAGCAAAGAAATAACAACCTCTGCTGGACATCAGTGGAATAGTACAGTTAGAATGCTGCTTCATACCATACTCAGAGTCAAACAAATATAGCACTTCGCTCAGAACCATAACACATTTTTTCCTCTTCACTTCAGCCAGTGATGATGTTGACTTCCCTTGGGTTGAGGGTGCATGGGACGTCTTTTCCCTGATTATGCTGTTGAGGTATAGTACAGCAATTATTTTACGGTTTTGATGACAAAATAGCGTCAAAATGTTAAGGCTCCGAGCATGAGAAGTAAATGAAAAGCAGTCTTGTGACCAAAAGGACTTACCACAAAAAAAAAAAAAAACTCAAAACAAAACTGTAAGCTGAGTGTTACATAATTCAAAAATATAGTTTTCTTTTACAGCAACATTATCATTTATCAAGACACATTTCTCTGTCCCTTTTACGCAGTGGCACATGTACTCCTCAGTCAACCCCTTCAGATCCCTACAACAAACAATAAAGATGCACATCTTGATTGTACAATATTCAACTGGCCAAAAACAGTGACTGATGCTGGGGAGGAGTTTACGGCACATCCAGATTAGTCTCTTCCTCATCTTACCAACCACCATGTCAACACATACTTACAAACACGTATCATGGGCTTTTAACAGTCACTGACTCACTTTGACTCTCATAGCCAGTCGCAAGTACAGTTAAAAAAAAAAAAATGAAAGAAAGAAAGAAAGAAAAAAAAGTGCAGATAACTGTTGGCCAACGTTGGTTATGTAAGGAAGGAGGGAGGTGTGTAAAAACCAAACCAAATGACAAAAGAGAGACAAAGATGATCACGGTGCCATTATTTAATAGGCGCTAAATGATTTCATCTCCAACGGAGCTGGAACCAGAACCAGTAGGGCAGAGCCTTGAGTTTGATGCTGGCCCAAGTCCCCAAAATTAAATAGACAACTGTTTATTTTTCTTTCTTTTTTTTTTTTTTTTAAATTTCTTCTTGTGTCCTGTTTTTAAATTTCATTTTCAAATGGTCAGTCCTAAAACAGTTGATCAAGCTATTGGGATGAGGTGCAGTCTTCTATTGTTTACTTCGATTTTGGCGTTCCTGGAAGAAGGAAAAAAGATGGAAGGTGTTCACAGGTGATGGCTGCCATACACGTTTCATTAGATCATGGCCCTTGCACTGCATGACCAATACGAGATATCCGTATTCCACCAACGAAGGTCCATACTTCCCCTACAACCCCCAATTTAAACTGTTTACCTGATCCAGACGTGATCGATTCTGGGATGAAGTAGGTTCATAGTTCTGTCAATAAAGAAATGAAGAAAGTGTAAATTGCATTACTGACAACGTGTCTCAGAAAAGAATGGGGAAAAAACAAAAGTTGTTTTTTGTAAATAGTGTGAAATAACGTGACAGTTATTATAGCAAACAATAAAACTTTGAGATAAAGACAAATTAAATAAAGAAAATATACATATCCATTTAAAACATACATGTTTAAAAGCAGATACAATAATTTGCATAGGGTTCATTTTGAACCTTTCACTTTATAAACACTTAAAATGTTCACAGCATTGTTCATATAAACATCTGCATACTAATTGTGCATCTGGACGATGAAATGGGGGCAGTTCAGGGCCAAAACAACCCTGGCGGGCAGGTTCCATGACTTGTCGATGAACTGTTTCACACCAACTATTTTGTGATGCAAATTCTTAACATCGTTGCTCTCATTATGCGACATCTCATATCATTAACTCATCTAGAAGATCCAAAGGATCACTTGGTACAATGTATTTTTAGGTTGGCACCATTAGAGGCTTGTTTCAGCATTTTGAAACACAGTTCTTGATTGTTCAGTCTGCTTGCTATTCTGCGGTTTATATTGTATTGCATTGGGAAGCACCAAATACATTGGACAGAAAAACAAAATTAGTTATCAAAATCCTGTTTATTTAGCATGTTTTCATGTAGTTTTGCATTACTACTGCAGTATTGCACAAATAAGTCATTGAAATGGCAATTACCAAGGGCATGTAGAATAATTTTTAAACTTTTAGTACAAGTTTGTTTTGTGAGGAGTTCATGTTATACGTGAATTAAACCAACATAAAACAAATGGCAGTGACCACGCACAATAATTTTTAGTATAAAAAAAATTATACTATAAATAAATAAATAAATAAATAGACCTGACAACCCTGAAGAAGAATAATGTGTAGTTCTGGAAGGAGGTAAAAAAAACTCTACACTTTTGATACAGTTAATTCACAAATCACGTTTAAAGGTAAGACCCTATCTAGGAACAGATGTCACTCAGTAGTTACGATGTCCAAATACTGACACTAAGATCCTTATTTCAAATCCCAGCAATGCCAGTGAGCAAGGCCCTTGACCCTCGACTGCTCAGCTAAATGATACAAATAAAAGTGTTATTTATACCATTGATGTAAATGTTTCTACACACCAAAGTAGGGAGACACTCATCCTAATTATTGAGGTCATGTGTCAAACCTGATCCAACACCGTTCAAGCATACAGCATATATAGCATACAGATAGCATATATGCAATCTAGCATCTTATAAATGGGAAAATGGAGATAAGACATTATAAAAATTTTAATGAAGGGAAGGTCAGAGATTCAAAATACTGGCATTACTGTCAAACCTTCAGTATTCGCATGTTGATATCTAGCAGCCTAGATCAATTTTAAAGTTTGGTATAAAATGGGCAAATAATTTATTTATGACACATGAGAATAAAAACATTTGCTTGCACTTATCCCAACCTGTACAGTTATGTACTGATTGTCATTTAACGACCCTCCTCATTAAAAGTAATTTAAATGCCAATTTGGAAAATGCTAAATAAAACCATGAATAATGAATAACATATATTAAAAAAACAATGTCATGTTCAACATGTTGCATGTTCAACATGCAAATACAATACAAAAATGAGAAAAAACATATGATGCTTTACCTTTCTCACCACCTCTTCCTCCTCCTGTCGTTTCTCATAGTGCGAGAAATCATCGAAGATGGATGTGGTGTGCTTGTAGGTGGCGATGATCTTCAGCACCTGTTTGGCCTTCTCCAGTGGTACCTCCTGGGTGTCACGCGAGTTGGTCACAGGTTTGTTGTCATTGTTCTCCAAGCGGATATGGCGCAACTGGCTGTTGGGCACATCTTTGACAAAGAGCCAGTCCACATCAAATTTGCCCTTCCACTTGTCCTGTGCCCAGACACCGGCACTAGTGCCGTAGTCTACTGGTGAACGCATCTCTGCCACACCACAGAAGTGCCCACTACCATTAACACTAAACAGCAGGTAGACAGGGCCCCGGCCATTGAGGGCACGGAATGCTGCGTCCAGCCTCTTATTACCGTGCTCTGTGCTGCACCAGATTGAGTATTTGATTGAACGGTGGATGTCATCTTCTGAGTAGCTCTTGATGATGAAAACACGGCCATGTTTCAGGTTCCAGTCGAAGTCCTTCGGGTTGTAGCTATGTGATGCACGCAGCTTCTCCAGCAATGGGTGTGGGTCTCCTGAGCCCATGCTGGAGCTAGAGCTAGTGCCCATCACTCCTCCTCCTGCACCGTTGCCCAATCCACCACCACTGCAAGGACCAGTGCTGTCCATGCTACCCCCTCCACCATAACCTGGGTTCCGATTACGTGGTGCTATCCACCGTGTCTGAGGTGCTGGAGCCGGTGTATGATTCTGGTAGGGCTGAGGAGGAGCAGGAGGAGGTGGAGCCTGTAGTGCCATATGCTGTGCCAGGGACTGGGCTGAGGGCATGGGTGGCTGAGGGTGAGGGTGAGGGTGAGGGGGCAAGTGACCATGTGATAGAGAAGGCAACTGCTGTTGCTGCTGCTGGGGAGGCAAAGGCGTTGCCACTTTAGCCCCCTTGTTGTCCCAGGTTCCAATGTCCATGTTGTGTTTGATAGGTGGTGGTGGTGCACCTCCTGCCACAGGGATCCCAGCTTTGCTTTTGACCTTTAACTGCTGCGCTTTGGCTGGCTTACTTGCAATGGCTGCCCACGAGGTGGGTTTGGGTGCTGGCATGCCTACAGGGGTTCCACCATTGCCAGTAGCTACTGCACCACTGGCACCGATTACTGAACCAACAGTCTTGACAGCCGAGCCAGTCCCGGTGACAACATCACCACCAATCTTCAGCCCCAGCATGCCCTGCTCCAGACTGTTCATACCTGGTGCCTTGTTCAAGGTGTCACTGTGGAA